>NW_026090149.1:0-19366 GCF_024586455.1 Bactrocera neohumeralis
TTAACTGTTGGACAAAACTCTTCAGCCTACATTGTCTGATTTGAAAACCCTATGTTGCCTTGGAGAACAAACAACAAGCGTAAGCAGATCCTGCGCAGCTTGGCTGAAGCATTGTGTATGCCCATTATTGAAGCCAGAGCCATAAATCGTCAAGTGACGCGAAATTTTTCGATTTAAATTGCTATTGAAGCATATTTCAACCGACCGGTGGAATCAATGGTGTCAACAGCAGCACCAACATCTGCCGCAGCGCGCACGCCAAAACCTGTGTCCGGATCTTGCTATTTATGTTACGCACAAGAGGAAAAAACGCCAGAAAAACCAAGCTGTGCGCCAAATGTAAGAAGCCAATGTGTCTTGAACATTCGGTCACATCAACAAATTGCTCTATTTGCTATGATTTTCCTTAGATATAAGATGCATTTTTATAATAAAAGTCAATAATATAATGTGTGAAATGAATATTTTTAATTTTTCAAATAAAAAAATAATATAAAAAATTTTTTTTTTGATTATTATGAGGGTTTATACTATTGGGGTACAAACGTATCCCGGGTGTGTGTTTACGTATATAATGTGTTTGGAAGGCTGTAGCTCCTGAACCAATGGTCCGATCTGGTTTAAATTAAGCGAGGTATAGCGGTGCAAAAGTTACAACACTTCAGAGTTGAAAGTGGATACATTTGTACCCGGGTGTGTGTTCTAGGGTTATACCTAAATGTAAAATTCTGAAATTTTTCCAAATGCACTGCCGTTATGGTCTTATGTCAACTTCAGTAAAATGAAGAAGGTAAATTAACTTTAATATGTGAAGCCAATGATTTGAAGCAATTTGTTGTGGATTTCTAAATGTGTACATGCAAGAAAATCGTTTTTATACCTAAATGTAAAATTCTGGAATTTTCCAAATGCACTGCCGTTTTGGCTTTATGCCAACTTCTGTAAGATGACGAAGGTTAATTAACTTTAATATGTGAAGCTAATGATTTGAAGCCATTCGACATAGATTGCCAAATGTGTATATGCAAGAAAATCGGTTTATACCTAAATGTAAAATTCTGGAATTTTTCCAAATGCACTGTCATTTTGGCTTTATGCCAATTTTAGTAAGAAGAAGAAAGTTAATTAACTTTAATATGTGAATTTAATGATTTGAAGCGACTTGATATGGATTTCCAAATGTGTACATGCAAGAAAATCTGTTTTAAACCTAATTTATGCCAAATTTAGTAAGATGAAGAAGGTTAATTTAACTTTAATATGTGACGTTAATGATTTGAGGCAACTTCGTATGGATTTCTTAATGTGTACATGCAAGAAAATCGGTTTTGTACCTAAAGGAAAAATTGTGGAATTTTTCCAAATGCTCTGCCGTTATGGCTTTATGATAACTTTAGTAAGATGAAGAAAGTTAATCAACTTTAATATGTGAATTTAATAATTTGAAGCAACTTGATATGGATTTCTAAATGTGTACATGCAAGAAAATCGGTTTTATACGTAAATGTAAAATTATGGAATATTTCCACATGCTCTGCCGTTATGGCTTTATGCCAACTTTAGAAAGATGAAGAAAGGTTAATTAACCTTAATATGTGAGGCTTAAGATTTGAAGCCCTTTGACATAGATTGCCAAATGTGTATATTAAAGAAAATCGGTTTTATACCTTAATGTAAAATTCTGGAATTTTTCCAAATGCACTGCCGTTATGGCTTTATGCCAACTTTAGTATGATAAAGAAAGTTAATTATCTAAAATATGTGAATGTTAATAATTTGAAGCAACTCGATATGAATTTCTAAATGTGTATATGCAAGGAAATCGGTTTTCTACTTAAATGAAAAATTGTGGAATTTTTCCAAATGCACTGCCGTTTTGGCTTTATGCCAACTTCAGTAAGATGAAAGGGTTAATTAACTTTAATATTTCAAGCTAATGATTTGAAGCAACTTGATATGGGTTTCTAAATGTGTATATGCAAGAAAATCGGTTTTATACCTAAATGTAAAATTATGGATTGTTTTCAAATGCATGCGTTATGGTCTTATGTCAACTTGAGTAAGATGATAAAGGTTAATTAATTTTAATATGTTAAGCTAATGATTTGAGGCAAATTGATATGGATTTCTAAATGTGTACATGCAAGAAAGTCGGTTTTATACCTAAATGTAAAATTATGGAATTTTTCCAAATGCACTGCCGTTTTGGTCTTATGTCAACTTGAGTAAGATGATGAGGGTTAATTAACTTTAATATGTTAAGCTAATGATTTAAAGCAACTTGATATGGATTTCCAAATGTGTATATGCAAGAAAATCGGTTTTATGCCTAAATGTATAATTAATTGAATTTTTCCCAAATGCACTGCCGTTATGTCTTTATGTCAACTTGGGTAAGGTTAAGAAGGTTAATTAACTTAAATATGTGAGTTAATGATTTGAGGAAACTCGATATGGATTTCTAAATGTGTATATGCAAGAAAATCGGTTTTATACCTAAATGTAAAATTGTAGAATTTTTCCAAATGCACTGTCGTTTTAGCTTTAAGCCAATTTCGGTAAGATGAGGAAGCTTTATTAACTTTAATATGTGAAGCTAATGATTTGAATTAACTTGATATGGATTTCTAAATGTGTACATGCAAGAAAGTCGGTTTTATACCTAAATGTAAAATTGTGGATTTTTTTTCCAAATGCACTGCCGTTATGGATTTGTGCCACCTTCTGTAAGATGATGAGGGTTAATTAATTTTAATATGTTAAGCTAAAGATTTGAGGCAAATTGATATGGATTTCTAAATGTGTACTTGCTAGAAAATCGGTTTTATACTAAATGTAAAATTATGGAATTTTTCCAAATGAACTGCCGTTATGGTCTTATGTCAGCTTGAGTAAGATGATGGGGGTTAATTAATTTACATATGTGAAGTTACTGAGTTGAAACAACTCGACATAGATTGCTAAATGAGTATATACAAAAAATTCGATTTAATACCTAAATATAAGTTTGTGGAATTTTTCCAAAATCGCTGCCGTTATGGCTTTATGCCAACTTCTGCAAGATGACGAAGGTTAATTAACTTGAATATGTGACGTGAATGATTTGAATCAACTCGATATGGATTGCTAAATGTGCACATGCGAGAAAATCGGTTTTATACCTAAATGTTCAAATGTTTCATGAACGTTGAAATGGCTGATATAATTATGCGCCACACAAATAAGTTAGCTAAAGAAACTTATAATGCTTACAACAATGCGCATCCAAACGCAACTCCTAAGTCATGGACGCCTGTGTCAATAACAGAGCTGTATGCATTTTTTGGCATACTTATTATGACTGGTGCGAACATAGCAATGGAGAACTTAGCAATGGAGAACTTTCCGTTTCTGTTCGATCGATTGCGGTTCCTAAGATTTGACGATAAAAGCACTCGTGCAACACGCTTACTAACTGATAAAGCAGCACCGATCAGTGAGTTGTGGACGATGATGAACAATAATCTTACTGCACATTACAAGCCCAGCTCATGCTTGACGATTGATGAACAATTATTTCCTTACCGTGGACGCACACGGATTACGCAGTGCATACCGACAAAACCTGCTAAATATGGTGTCAAGGTTTGGTGGATTTGCGATGCCACAAATGCATATCCACTGCATGGACAAATATTTTGGCCAAGCAGAAACTGGTTTGGAAACAAACCAAGGCGAACGAGTGATGAAGGATTTGTCTGCCAAATACCAAGGAAGTAGCCGAAACATTACAATGGACAATTTGTTTACGACCTTGCCAGTTGCGGAACTGCTTCTCACCTGGAAATTCACGATCGTTGGAGCTTTGCGCAAAAACAAATGATATATTTCTCAAGAAATGAAGCAGAACAAAAACAGGACAATTGGTTCAGCGACATTTGGCTTCAAAAATAATGTGACAATGTGCTCTTATGTATGTTCCCAAAATAAATAAAGCAGTAATTTTGCTTTCGACCATGCATAATGATGCTGAAATAGCTGACAGTGGGAAACCTGAAATAATTGAATATTATAATCGTACCAAAGGTGGTGTTGATCGAATGGACCAAATGTTTGCGGAATATCCAACACAAAGACAAATAAAACGATGTAAAACTAGCGATGTTCTTCAACATGTTGGACATTACAGCTCTTGCAGCCTACATTGTGTACGATTTGAATAACCCTATGTTGCCTTGGAGACCAAACAACAAGCGTAAGCAGATCTTGCGCAGCTTGGCTGAAGCATTGTGTATGCCCATTATTGAAGCCAGAGCCATAAATCGTCAAGTGACGCGAAATTTTTCGACTAAAATGCTATTGAAGCATATTTCAACCGACCGGTGGAGTCAGTGGTGTCAACAGCAGCATCAACATCTGCCGCAGCGCGCACGCCAAAACCTGTGTCCGGATCTTGCTATTTATGTTACGCACAAGAGGAAAAACGCCGTAGAAAAAAGAAATGTGCGCCAAATGTAAAAAGCCAATGTGTCTTGAACATTCGGTCACATTAACAAATTGCTCTATTTGCTATGATTTTCCTTAGATATAAGATGCAATTTTATAATAAAAGTCAATAATATAATGTGTGAAATGAATATTTTTAATTTTTCAAATAAAAAATATAAAAATGTTTTTTTGATTATTATGAGGGTTTTTACCTAATGGTACAAACGTATCCCGGGTGTGTGTTTACGTATATAATGTGTTTGGAAGGCTGTAGCTCCTGAACCAATGGTCCGATCTGGTTCAAATTTTGAGTTTTAACTAAAAACTAAATAATCTTCCTAGATAGAGAAATAAGCCGTATAGAGGTATATCGGTTCAAAAGTTACAACACTTTAGAATTGAAAGTGGATACATTTGTACCCGGGTGTGTGTTCTAGGGTTATACCTAAATGTAAAATTCTGAAATTTTTCCAAATGCACTGCCCCTAATATGTAAAGTTAATGATTTGAATCAACTCGATATGGATTGCTATATGTTTAAATGCAGGAAAATCGGTTTTATACCTAAACGTAAAATTGTGGAATTTTTCCAAATGCACTGTCGTTTTGGTTTTATGCCAACTTCTGTAAGATAAAGAAGGTTAATTAACTTTAATATGTGACGTTAATGATTTAAATCAACTCGATATGGATTGCTAAATGTTTAAATGCAGGAAAGTCGGTTTTATACCTAAATGTAAAATTATGGATTTTTTTCCAAATGCACTGCCGTTATGGTCTTATGTCAACTTGAGTAAGATGATGAGGGTTAATTAACTTTAATATGTTAAGCTAATGATTTAAAGCAACTTGATATAGATTTCTAAATGTGTACATGCTAGAATTCGGTTTTATATAAATGTAAAATTATGGAATTTTTTTCCAAATGCACTGCAGTTGTGGCTTTATGCCAACTTCTGTAAGATGAAGAAGGTTAATTAACTTGAATATGTGACGTTAATGATTTAAATTAGCTCGATATGGATTGCTTAATGTTTAGATGCAGGAAAAACGGTTTTATACCTAAATGTAAAATTGTGGAATTTTTTCAAATGCACCACCGTTTTGCCTTTATGCCAACTTCTGTAAGATGAAGGGTTAATTAACTTTAATATGTGACGCTAATGATTTAAAGCAACTTGATATGGATTTGTAAATGTGTATATGCAAGAAAATCGGGTTTATACCTAAATGTAAAATTCTGGAATTTTTCCAAAGGCACTGCCGTTTTGTCTTTATGCCAACTTTAGTAAGTTGAAGAAGGTAAATTAACTTTTATATGTGAAGCTAATGATTTGAAGCAATTCGTTGTGGATTTCTAAATGTGTATATGCAAGAAAATCGGTTTATACCTAAATGTAAAAATGTAAATTCTGGGATTTGAGGGTTAATTACCATTCATATGTTAGGCAAATTGATAAATGTTGATTTCTTTCCAAACAGCTAATGATTTGAGGAAAATTGATATGAATTTCTAAATGTGTCACTCGATATGGCTAAAGAATGCAAGAAAATCGGTTTTTATACCTAAATGTAAATTTATGGAATTTTTCCAAATGCTCTGCCGTTTTGGCTTTATGCTCACTTCTGTAAGATAAAGAAAGTTAATTAACTTTAATATGTTAACCTAATGAATTGAGGCAAATTGATATGGATTTATAAATGTGTACATGCAAGAAAATCGGTTTTATACATAAATGTAAAATTATGGATTTTTTTCCAAATGCACTGCCGTTTTGGCTTTATGCCAATTTCGGTAAAATGAAGAAGGTTTATTAATTTTAATATGTGAATTTAATGATTTGAAGCAACTTGTAATGGATTTCTTAATGTGGGGATGCAAGAAAATCGGTTTTATACCTAAATGAAAAATTGTTGAATTTTTCCAAATGCACTGCCGTTTTGGCTTTATGCCAACTTCTGTAAGATGAAGAAGGTTAATTAACTTTAATATGTGACGCTAATGATTTGAATCAACTTGATATGGATTTCTAAATGTGTAAATGCAGGAAAATCGGTTTTATACCTAAATGTAAAATTATGGAATTTTTCCAAATGCACTGCCGTTATGGTCTTATGTCAACTTGAGTAAGATGACGAAGGTTAATTAACTTTAATATGTCAAGCTAATGATTTGAGGCAACTTGATATGGATTTCTAAATGTATACATGCAGGAAAATCGGTTTTATACCTAAATGTAAAATTATGGAATTTTTCCAAATGCACTGCCGTTTTGTCTTTATGCCAACTTCTGTAAGACGAAGAGGGTTAATTAACTTTATTATGTTAAGCTAATGATTTGAAGCAAATTGATATGGATTTCTAAATGTGTACATGCAAGCAAATCGGTTTTATATAAATGTAAAATTATGAATTTCTTTCCAAATGCACTGCCGTTATGGTCATATGTTAACTTTGGCAAGATGATGAAGGTTAATTAACTTGAATATGTGACGTTAATGATTTAAATCAGCTCGATATGGATTGCTAAATGTTTAAATGCAGGAAAAACGGTTTTATACCTAAATGTAAAATTGTGGAATTTTTTCAAATGCACCACCGTTTTGCCTTTATGCCAACTTCTGTAAGATGATAAGGGTTAATTAACTTTAATATGTGAATTTAATAATTTAAAGCAACTTGATATGGATTTCTAAATGTATACATGAAAGAAAATCGGTTTTATATATAAATGTAAAATTATGGATTTCTTTCCAAATGCACTGCCGTTATGGTCATATGTTAACTTTGGTAAGATGAAGAAGGTTAATTAACTTGAATATGTGACGTTAATGATTTAAATCAACTCGATATGTATTGCTAAATGTTTAAGTGCAGGAAAAACGGTTTTATACCTAAATGTAAAATTGTGGAATTTTTCCAAATGCACTGCCCTCATGGCTTTATGCCACATTCTGTAAGATGGCGAAAGTTAATTAACCTTAATATGTTAAGACAATGGTATAAAGCAATTCGTTGAGGATTTCTAAATGTGTATGTGTAGGAAAATCGGTTTTAAACCTAATTGTAAAATTGTGGAATTTTTCCAAATGCACTGTCGTTTTGCCTTTATGCCAACTTCTGTAAGATGACGAAGGTTAATTAACTTTAATATATGACGTTAGTGATTCGAATCAACTCGATATGAATTGCTAAATGTTTGAATGCAAGAAAGTCGGTTTTATACCTAAATGTAAAATTATGGACTTTTTTCCAAATGCACTGCCGTTATTACCTTATGTCAACCTGAGTAAGATGATAAGTGTTAATTAACTTTAATATGTTAAGCTAATGATTTGAGGCAACTTGATATAGATTTCTAAATGTGTACAAGAAAGAAAGTCGGTTTTATACCTAAATGTAAAATTATGGAATTTTTTCCAAATGCACTGCCGTTATGGTCTTATGTCAACTTTGGTAAGATGAAGAAGGCTAATGATTTGACGCAACTTAATATGGATTTCTAAATGTGTACGTGCAAGAAAATCGGTTTTATACCTAAATGTGAAATTGTGGAATTTTTCCAAATGTACTGCCGTTTTGTCTTTATGCCAACTTCTGTAAGATGAAGAAGGTTAATTAACTTGAATATGTGAAGCTAATGATTTAAAGCAATTCGGTGTGAATTTCTAAATGTGTATATGCAAGAAAATTGGGTTTATACCTAAATATAAATTTCTGGAATTTTTTCAAATGACCTGCCGTTTGACTTTATGCTTACTTTTGTAAGTAGAAAAATTTTAATTACTTTTAATATGTTAAGCTAATGATTTGAATCAACTCGATGTGGATTGCTAAATGCGTACACGCAAGGAAAGTCGGTTTTATACCTAAATGTAAAATTATGAATTTTTCCAAATGCACTGCCGTTATGGTCTTATGTCAACTTGAGTAAGATGATAAAGGTTAATTAATTTTAATATGTTAAGCTAATGATTTGAGGCAAATTGATATGGATTTCTAAATGTGTACATGCAAGAAAATCGGTTTTATATCGAAATGTAAAATTATGGAATTTTCCAAATGCACTGCCGTTTTGGTCTTATTTCAGCTTGAGTAAGATGATGAGGGTTAATTAATTTACATATGTGAAGTTACTGAGTGGTAACAACTCGACATATATTGCTAAAAGAGTATATACAAAATATTCGATTTAATACCCAAATATAAGATTGTGGAGTTTTTCCAAAATCGCTGCCGTTATGGCTTGATGCCAAATTCTGCAAGATAACGAACTTTAATTAACTGGAATATGTGACGTTAATGATTTGAATCAACTCGATATGGATTGCTAAATCTTTAAGTGCAGGAAAATCGGTTTTACACCTAAATGTAATATTGTGGAATTTTTCCAAATGCACTGTCGTTTTGGGTTTATGCCAACTTCTGTAAGAAGAAGAATTTTAATTATTTTTAATATGTTATGCTAATGATTTGAATCAACTCGATGTGGATTGCTAAATGCGTACACGCAAGAAAGTCGGTTTTATACCTAAATGTAAAAGTATGAATTTTTTTCCAAATGCACTGCCGTTATGGTCTTATGTCAACTTGAGTAAGATGGTGAGGGTTAATTAATTAATTTTAATATGTTAAGCTAATGATTTGAGGCAAATTGTTATGGATTTCTAAATGTGTACATGCAAGAAAATCGGTTTTATATCGAAATGTAAAATTATGGAATTTTCCAAATGCACTGCCGTTTTGGTCTTATGTCAGCTTGAGTAAGATGATGAGGGTTAATTAATTTACATATGTGAAGTTACTGAGTTGAAACAACTCGACATAGATTGCTAAATGAGTATATACAAAAAATTCAATTTAATACCTAAATATAAGATTGTGGAATTTTTCCAAAATCGCTGCCGTTATGGCTTTATGCCAACTTCTGCAAGATGACGAAGGTTAATTAACTTGAATATGTGACGTGAATGATTTGAATCAACTCGATATGGATTGCTAAATGTGCACATGCGAGAAAATCGGTTTTATACCTAAATGTTCAAATGTTTCATGAACGTTGAAATGGCTGATATAATTATGCGCCACACAAATAAGTTAGCTAAAGAAACTTATAATGCTTACAACAATGCGCATCCAAACGCAACTCCTAAGTCATGGACGCCTGTGTCAATAACAGAGCTGTATGCATTTTTTGGCATACTTATTATGACTGGTGCGAACCATAGCAATGGAGAACTTTCCGTTTCTGTTCGATATTGCGGTTCCTAAGATTTGACGATAAAAGCACTCGTGCAACACGCTTACTAACTGATAAAGCAGCACCGATCAGTGAGTTGTGGACGATGATGAACAATAATCTTACTGCACATTACAAGCCCAGCTCATGCTTGACGATTGATGAACAATTATTTCCTTACCGTGGACGCACACGGATTACGCAGTGCATACCGACAAAACCTGCTAAATATGGTGTCAAGGTTTGGTGGATTTGCGATGCCACAAATGCATATCCACTGCATGGACAAATATTTACTGGCCAAGCAGAAACTGGTAGGGAAACAAACCAAGGCGAACGAGTGATGAAGGATTTGTCTGCCAAATACCAAGGAAGTGGCCGAAACATTACAATGGACAATTTGTTTACGACCTTGCCAGTTGCGGAACTGCTTCTCACCTGGAAATTCACGATCGTTGGAGCTTTGCGCAAAAACAAATGATATATTTCTCAAGAAATGAAGCAGAACAAAAACAGGACAATTGGTTCAACGACATTTGGCTTCAAAAATAATGTGACAATGTGCTCTTATGTATGTTCCCAAAAAAAATAAAGCAGTAATTTTGCTTTCGACCATGCATAATGATGCTGAAATAGCTGACAGTGGGAAACCTGAAATAATTGAATATTATAATCGTACCAAAGGTGGTGTTGATCGAATGGACCAAATGTTTGCGGAATATCCAACACAAAGACAAATAAAACGATGGCCACTAGCGATGTTCTTCAACATGTTGGACATTACAGCTCTTGCAGCCTACATTGTCTACGATTTGAATAACCCTATGTTGCCTTGGAGAACACACAACAAGCGTAAGCAGATCCTGCGCAGCTTGGCTGAAGCATTGTGTATGCCCATTATTGAAGCCAGAGCCATAAATCGTCAAGTGACGCGAAATTTTCCGACAAAAATGCTATTGAAGCATATTTCAACCGACCGGTGGAGTCAGTGGTGTCAACAGCAGCATCAACATCTGCCGCAGCGCGCACGCCAAAACCTGTGTCCGGATCTTGCTATTTATGTTACGCACAAGAGGAAAAACGCCGTAGAAAAACCAGAAAGCTGTGCGCCAAATGTAAAAAGCCAATGTGTCTTGAACATTCGGTCACATTAACAAATTGCTCTATTTGCTATGATTTTCCTTAGATATAAGATGCAATTTTATAATAAAAGTCAATAATATAATGTGTGAAATGAATATTTTTAATTTTTCAAATAAAAAAAAATATAAAAAATGTTTTTTTTTGATTATTATGAGGGTTTTTACTATTCTGGTACAAACGTATCCCGGGTGTGTGTTTACGTATATAATGTGTTTGGAAGGCTGTAGCTCCTGAACCAATGGTCCGATCTGGTTCAAATTTTGAGTTTTAACTAAAAACTAAATAATCTTCCTAGATAGAGAAGTAAGCCGTATAGAGGTATAGCGGTTCAAAAGTTACAACACTTTAGAATTGAAAGTGGATACATTTGTACCCGGGTGTGTGTTCTAGGGTTATACCTAAATGTAAAATTCTGAAATTTTTCCAAATGCACTGCCCCTAATATGTAAAGTTAATGATTTGAATCAACTCGATATGGATTGCTATATGTTTAAATGCAGGAAAATCGGTTTTATACCTAAACGTAAAATTGTCGAATTTTTCCAAATGTACTGTCGTTTTGGTTTTATGCCAACTTCTGTAAGATAAAGAAGGTTAATTCACATTAATATGTGACGTTAAAGATTTAACTCAACTCGATATGGATTGCTAAATGTTTAAATGCAGGCAAGTCGGTTTTATACCTAAATGTAAAATTCTGGATTTTTTTCCAAATGCACTGCCGTTATGGTCTTATGTCAACTTCTGTAAAATGAAGAAGGTTAATTAACTTTAATATGTTAAGCTAATGATTTGAGGCAACTTGATATGGATTTCTAAATGTGTACATGCAAGAAAGTCGGTTTTATACTTAAATGTAAAATTGTGGAATTTTTCAAAAGGCACTGTCGTTTTGTCTTTATGCCAACTTTAGTAAGTTGAAGAAGGTAAATTAACTTTTATATGTGAAGCTAATTATTTGAAGCAATTCGTTGTGGATTTCTAAATGTGTATATGCAAGAAAATCGGTTTATACCCAAATGTAAAATTCTGGGATGAGGGTTAATTACCATTCATATGTTAAGCTAATGATTTGAGGAAAATTGATATGGATTTCTAAATGTGTACTAGCAAGAAAATCGTTTTTATACCTAAATGTCAAATTCCGGAATTTTCCAAATGCTTTGCCGTTTTGGCTTTATGCCAACTTCTGTAAGATGACGAAGGTTAATTAACTTGAATATGTGACATTAATGATTTGAATCAACTCGATATGGATTGCTAAATGTTTAAATGCAGGAAAATTGTTTTTATACCTAAATGTAAAATTCTGGAATGAGGGTTTTTTCCAAATGCACTGCCGTTTTGAGGAAAATTTTATGTCAACTTCAGTAAGATGAAGAAATTAAATTAACTTTAATATCCCCCGTGAAGCTAATGTTTTGAAGCAACTTGATATGGATTTCTAAATGTGTACATGCAAGAAAATCGGTTTTATACCTAAATGTAAAATTATGGAATTTTTTCCAAATGCACTGCCGTTATGGTCTTTATGTCAACTTTGGTAAGATGAAGAAGGTTAATTAACTTTTTTATGTGAATTTAATGATTTAAAGCAACTTGATATGGATTTCTAAATGTGTACATGCAAGAAAATCGGTTTTATACATAAATGTAAAATTATGGATTTTTTTCCAAATGCACTGCCGTTTTGTCTTTATGTCAACTTCTGTAAGATGATGAAGGTTAATTAACTTGAATATGTGACGTTAATGATTTAAATCAACTCGATATGGATTTCTAAATGTTTACATGCAAGAAAATAGGTTTTATACCTAAATGTAAAATTATGGATTTTTTCCAAATGCACTGCCGTTTTGCCTTTATGCCAACTTCTGTAAGATGATAAGGGTTAATTAACTTTAATATGTGAATTTAATAATTTAAAGCAACTTGATATGGATTTCTAAATGTGTACATGCTAGAAAATCGGTTTTATATAAATGTAAAATTATGGAATTTTTTCCAAATGCACTGCCGTTATGGTTTTATGCCAACTTTAGTAAGATGAAGAAATTAATTAACTTTTATATGTTAAGCTAATGATTTGAAGCAAATTGATATGGATTTCTAAATGTGTACATGCAAGAAAATCGGTTTTATACCTAAATGTAAAATTATGGATTTTTTTCCAAATGCACTGCCGTTATAATCTTGTGTCAACTTGAGTAAGATGATGAAGGTTAATTAACTTAATATGTGACGTTAATGATTTGAATGAACTCGATATGGATTTCTAAATGTTAAAATGCAAGAAAATCGGTTTTATACCTAAATGTAAAATTGTGGATTTTTTCCAAATGTACTGCCGTTATGGCTCTTTGCCAACTTCAGTAAGATGAAAAAGATTAATTAACTTTAATATGTGAATTTAATGATTTGAAGCAACTTGATATGGATTTCTAAATGTGTATATGCAAGAAAATCGGTTTTATATATAAATGTAAAATTCTGAAGTTTTACAAATGCACTGCCGTTTTAGCTTTATGTCAACTTTGGTAAGATGAAGAAGGTTAATTAACTTTAATATGTTAAGCTAATGATTTGAAGCAACTTGATATGGATTTCTAAATGTGTATATGCAAGAAAATCGGTTTTATACCTAAATGTAAAATTCTGGAATTTTTCCAAATGCACTGTCGTTTTGGTTTTATGCCAACTTCTGTAAGATGAAGAAGGTAACTAAACTTTAATATGTGACCTTAATGATTTCAATCAACTCATGATGGATTTCTAAATGTTCACATGCAGGAAAATCGGTTTTATACCTAACTGTAAAATTGTGGAATTTTTCCAAATGCACTGCCGTTTTGGCTTTATGCCAACTTCTGTAAGATGATTTAATGATTTGAATCAACTCGATATGGACTGCTAAATGTTTAAATGCAAGAAAATCGGTTTTATACCTAAATGCAAAATTCTGCAATTTTTCCAAATGCACTGCCGTTTTAGCTTTATGCCAACTTGAGTAAGATGAAGAAGGTTAATTAACTTTAATATGTTAAGCTAATGATTTGAGGCAACTTGATATGGATTTCTAAATGTGTACATGCAAGAAAGTCGGTTTTATACCTAAATGTAAAATTATGGAATTTTTTCCAAATGCACTGCCGTTTTGGCTTTATGCCAACTTCTGTAAGATGAAGAAGCTAATGATTTGACGCAACTTGATATGGATTTCTGAATGTGTACACGCAAGAATGTCGACTTTATACCTAAATGTAAAATTCTGGAATTTTTTCCAAATGCACTGCCGTTATGGCTTTATGCCAACTTTAGTAAGATGGAGAAGGTTAATTAACTTTAATATGTGAAGCTAACGATTTGAAGCCATTCGATATATGTAGATTGCCAAATGTATATATGCAAGAAAATCGGTTTATGCCTAAATGTAAAATTCTGGAATTTTTTCCAAATGCACTGCCGTTTTGGGTTTATGCCAACTTCTGTAAGATGAAGAAGGTTAATTAACTTTAATATGTGAAGCTAATGATTTGAGGCAGCTTGATATGGATTTCTAAATGTGTACATGCAAGAAAGTCAGTTTTATACCTAAATGTAAAATTCTGGAATTTTCCAAATGCACTGCCGTTTTGGCTTTATGTCAACTTCTGTAAGCTGGTTAAGGTTAATTAACTTTAATATGTTAAGTTAATGATTTGAGGCAACTTGATATGGATTTCTAAATGTGTACATGCAAGAAAATCGGTTTTATACATAAATGTAAAATTATGGAATTTTTTCCAAATGCACTGCCGTTATGGCTTTATGCCAACTTCAGTAAGATGAAGAAGATTAATTAACTTTAATATGTGAATTTAATGATGCGAAGCAACTTGATATGGATTTCTAAATGTGTACATGCAAGAAAGTCGGTTTCATAACTAAATGTAAAATTCTGGAATTTTTCCAAATGCACTGTCGTTTTGGTTTTATGCCAACTTCTGTAAGATGAAGAAGGTTAATTAACTTTAATATGTGACGTTAATGATTTGAATCAACTCGATATGGATTGCTAAATGTTTAATGCAAGAAAATCGGTTTTATATATAAATGTAAAATTATGGATTTTTTCCAAATGCATTGTCGTTTTGGCTTTATGCCAACTTGAGTA
Source organism: Bactrocera neohumeralis (assembly GCF_024586455.1). NCBI lineage: Eukaryota > Metazoa > Arthropoda > Insecta > Diptera > Tephritidae > Bactrocera > Bactrocera neohumeralis. The sequence continues at coordinate 15,004 of NW_026090149.1, forward strand.
AGATGGTGAAGGTTAATTAACTTTAATATGTTAAGCTAACGATTTGAGGCAACTTGATATGGATTTATAAATGTGTACATGCAAGAAAATCGGTTTTATACATAAATGTAAAATTATGGATTTCTTTCCAAATGCACTGCCGTTATGGTCATATGATAACTTTGGTAAGATGATGAAGGTTAATTAACTTGAATATGTGACGTTAATGATTTAAATCAGCTCGATATGGATTGCTTAATGTTTAAATGCAGGAAAAACGGTTTTATACCTAAATGTAAAATTGTGGAATTTTTCCAAATGCACTACCGTTTTGCCTTTATGCCAACTTCTGTAAGATGATAAGGGTTAATTAACTTTAATATGTGAATTTAATAATTTAACGCAATTTGATATGGATTTCTAAATGTGTACGTGCAAGAAAATCGGTTTTATATAAATGTAAAATTATGGATTTCTTTCCAAATGCACTGCCGTTATGGTCATATGTTAACTTTGGCAAGATGAAGAAGGTTAATTAGCTTTGATATGTAAAGCTAATGATTTGACGCAACTTGATATGGATTTCTGAATGTGTACAAGCAAGAAAATCGTTTTTATACCTAAATGTAAAATTCTGGAATTTTCCAAATGCACTGTCGTTTTGGTTTTATGCCAACTTATGTAAGATGTAGAAGGTTAATTAACTTTAATATGTGACGTTAATGATTTGAATCAACTCGATATGTATTGCTAAATGTTTAAGTGCAGGAAAATCGGTTTTATACCTAAATGTAGAATTGTGGAATTTTTTCAAATGCACTCTCGTTTTGGTTTTATGCCAAATTCTCTAAGATGAAGATGGTTAATTAAATTTAATATGTGAATTTAATGATTTGAATCAACTCGATATGGACTGCTAAATGTTAAAATGCAGGAAAATCGGTTTAATACCTAAATGTAAAATTCTGGAATTTCCCAAATGCACTGCCGTTTTGGCTTTATGCCAACTTCTGTAAAATGAAGAAGGTTAATTAACTTTAATATGTGACGTTTATGATTTGAATCAACTCGATATGGATTGATAAATGTTTGAATGCAGGAAAGTCGGTTTTATACCTAAATGTAAAATTATGGACTTTTTTCCAAATGCACTGCCGTTATTACCTTATGTCAACCTGAGTAAGATGATAAGTGTTAATTAACTTTAATATGTTAAGCTAATGATTTGAGGCAACTTGATATGGATTTCTAAATGTATACATGCAAGAAAGTCGGTTTTATACCTAAATGTAAAATTATGGAATTTTTTCCAAAGGCACTGCCGTTTTGTCTTTATGCCAACTTTAGTAAGTTGAAGAAGGTAAATTAACTTTTATATGTGAAGCTAATGATTTGAAGCAATTCGTTGTGGATTTCTAAATGTTTATATGCAAGAAAATCGGTTCATACCTAAATGTAAATTTCTGGGATGAGGGTTAATTACCATTCATATGTTAAGCTAATGATTTGAGGAAAATTGATATGGATTTCTAAATGTGTACAAGCAAGAAAATCGTTTTTATACCTAAATGTAAAATTCTGGAATATTCCAAATGCGGTTTTGGCTTTATGCCAACTTCTGTAAGATGAAGAAGGTTAATTAACTTTAATATGTAAAGCTAATGAATTGAGGCAAATTGATTGGATTTATAAATGTGTACATGCAAGAAAATCGGTTTTATACATAAATGTAAAATTATGGATTTCTTTCCAAATGCACTGCCGTTATGGTCATATGTTAACTTTCGTAAGATGATGAAGGTTAATTAACTTGAATATGTGACGTTAATGATTTTAATCAGCTCGATATGGATTGCTTAATGTTTAAATGCAGGAAAAACGGTTTTATACCTAAATGTAAAATTGTGGAATTTTTACAAATGCACCACCGTTTTGCCTTTATGCCAACTTCTGTAAGATGATAAGGGTTAGTTAACTTTAATATGTGAATTTAATAATTTAAAGCAACTTGATATGGAATTGTAAATGTGTACATGCAAGAAAGTCGGTTTTATACATAAATGTAAAATTATGGATTTTTTCCAAATGCACTGCCGTTATGGTCATATGTTAACTTTGGTAAGATGAAGAAGGTTAATTAACTTGAATATGTGACGTTAATGATTTAAATCAACTCGATATGTATTGCTAAATGTTTAAATGCAGGAAAATCGGTTTTATACCTAAATGTAAAATTGTGGAATTTTTCCAAATGCACCGTCGTTTTGGTTTTAGGCCAACTTCTGTAAGATAAAGAAAGTTAATTAACCTTAATATGTTAAGACAATGGTATAAAGCAATTCGTTGAGGATTTCTAAATGTGTATGTGTAGGAAAATCGGTTTTAAACCTAATTGTAAAATTGTGGAATTTTTCCAAATGCACTGCCGTTTTGGCTTTATGCCAACTTCTGTAAGATGACGAAGGTTAATTAACTTTAATATATGACGTTAATGATTTGAATCAACTCGATATGAATTGCTAAATGTTTGAATGCAGGAAAGTCGGTTTTATACCTAAATGTAAAATTATGGACTTTTTTCCAAATGCACTGCCGTTATTACCTTATGTCAACCTGAGTAAGATGATAAGTGTTAATTAACTTTAATATGTTAAGCTAATGATTTGAGGCAACTTGATATGGATTTCTAAATGTGTACATGTTTTATACCTAAATGTGAAATTATGGAATTTTTTCCAAATGCACTGCCGTTATGGTCTTATGTCAACTTTGGTAAGATGAAGTAGGCTAATGATTTGACGCAACTTAATATGGATTTCTAAATGTGTACGTGCAAGAAAATCGGGTTAATACCTCTATGTGAAATTCTGGAATTTTTCCAAAGGCACTGCCGTTTTGTCTTTATGCCAACTTCTGTAAGATCAAGAAGGTTAATTAAATTGAATATGTGAAGCTAATGATCTAAAGTAATTCGGTGTGAATTTCTAAGTGTGTATATGCAAGAAAATTGGGTTTATACCTAAATATAAAATTCTGGAATTTTTTCAAATGTCCTGCCGTTTGACTTTATGCTTACTTTTGTAAGTAGAAAAATTTTAATTACTTTTAATATGTTAAGCTAATGATTTGAATCAACTCGATGTGGATTGCTAAATGCGTACACGCAAGGAAGTCGGTTTTATACCTAAATGTAAAATTATGAATTTTTTTCCAAATACACTGCCGTTATGGTCTTATGTCAACTTGAGTAAAATGATAAAGGTTAGTTAATTTTAATATGTTAAGCTAATGATTTGAGGCAAATTGATATGGATTTCTAAATGTGTACATGCAAGAAAATCGGTTTTATATCGAAATGTAAAATTATGGAATTTTCCAAATGCACTGCCGTTTTGGTCTTATGTCAGCTTGAGTAAGATGATGAGGGTTAATTAATTTACATATGTGAAGTTACTGAGTTGTAACAACTCGACATATATTGCTAAAAGAGTATATACAAAATATTCGATTTAATACCTAAATATAAGATTGTGGAGTTTTTCCAAAATCGCTGCCGTTATGGCTTGATGTCAACTTCTGCAAGATAACGAAGGTTAATTAACTTGAATATGTGACGTTAATGATTTGAATCAACTCGATATGGATTGCTAAATGTTTAAGTGCAGGAAAATCGGTTTTACACCTAAATGTAATATTGTGGAATTTTTCCAAATGCACTGTCGTTTTGGGTTTATGCCAACTTCTGTAAGAAGAAGAATTTTAATTATTTTTAATATGTTATGCTAATGATTTGAATCAACTCGATGTGGATTGCTAAATGCGTACACGCAAGAAAGTCGGTTTTATACCTAAATGTAATATTAAAGAATTTTTCCAAATGCACTGCCGTTATGGTCTTATGTCAACTTGAGTAAGACTGTGGGGGTTAATTAATTAATTTTAATATGTTAAGCTAATGATTTGAGGCAAATTGTTATGGATTTCTAAATGTGTACATGCAAGAAAATCGGTTTTATATCGAAATGTAAAATTATGGAATTTTCCAAATGCACTGCCGTTTTGGTCTTATGTCAGCTTGAGTAAGATGATGAGGGTTAATTAATTTACATATGTGAAGTTACTGAGTTGAAACAACTCGACATAGATTGCTAAATGAGTATATACAAAAAATTCAATTTAATACCTAAATATAAGATTGTGGAATTTTTCCAAAATCGCTGCCGTTATGGCTTTATGCCAACTTCTGCAAGATGACGAAGGTTAATTAACTTGAATATGTGACGTGAATGATTTGAATCAACTCGATATGGATTGCTAAATGTGCACATGCGAGAAAATCGGTTTTATACCTAAATGTTCAAATGTTTCATGAACGTTGAAATGG
>NW_026090150.1:0-20809 GCF_024586455.1 Bactrocera neohumeralis
ACATCTCTGGTGTGAGGCCTATATTGGAGTAAACTGGTTTACTAATAATAGAATACTACATAGTTTGCCATATATCGTAAGCTAGAAGCTGTCTCTTCAGCAGTTTAACAGCGCAGTTTTCATTTATATGAAAATTTCGAAGAGGCATCATATTCCATTTCCACATATGCCGACGGCATTTTAATTTCGGTAATATGAAAATTAGAAGAGCGAGTTGAGACGGTTGTGTTATATTATAAAAATAAAGTACATTTTCAAAATAACATTTAATATTTAGTTTAATATTGTTAATTTATAGAAATATTATGGAAATTGGGTTGGGAAGTCTTAAACTTAATAAACTTTATTTAATTACCGTCCCAATTTAGCATTTAAATTTTGTGATAAATCACTTTCACTAGCAGATTTAATTGTATTCAAGATATTGCGGAGAACACACTACTGCTTTATGGCGATCGAGGTTCCGTGAATCGAGGTCGAACTGGGCAAGTGTGTGCGCAGTGTGTAAGCGAATAAAATGATGATGAGAGTGGGGAATGTGGCGTACCAATGTTGCATACTAGGATGTGTGGGATGGTGTTGACGGGCAGAAGTGGGAAGGCTGATCCCCATTTAGCCATCCTGGCCCCCCTAGGCAAAGTTTTAGCCTAGTAGTCGCTGGAGTTGTTGCAGCGTAGCTACCACGTTGCTGAGACCGGATGGACGGCGCGTTTGTGGCCTAGTACGCTGCCGCCGTGTTGCGTTGTGGTGGTGTCGCGGTTGCTGTCGGTTTGAACGTCTTTTACCCCCGCGGTTGCGTGGGGCAGAGTGTCGCCCGGTCTCGGGGCTAGTAATACGGTGCAGCATAGTGTGGTGCGGAAGCATACACATTGGCACACATTGCCGGATGTACACTCCTGTGTTGTATGAGTAGACGACAGGCAACTCAGGCAATGGCCATGGGCCCGGGTAACCTGCTGGCGTTGTTGAGGTGGCATCCCTTTAAATATGCCGCAGTGTGGCAACCTGTGAGAACGACAGCACAGAGGACATCGGATGCGAGTTACCTCATTCTGTTGCGACGTCGCAGTTGCTCGGATTGCATTGCGTGCAGCGGTTGACGGCATTGTTGCCGTGATGGTTCGCGGAGCTGGTGTTGGGACAGCCCCAGGGCGTGGAACGTGGGCAGCCGAACGGACTGTTGGCATTGGTGCTGTTGCCGCATCGATATCCTTATTTATCTATAGAAGAGGTTATCGTCATTAGATATTTGTTAAATATAGTGGTGAACTATGTTGCCACGTGGTGTGGCATGAATGGTGTGGCATGAGTGGGTCGTCATGTGGATCGACCCTTTTACGTTATTTTTGGTTTTAATAAATTATTGTTTGTGGTATATTTGGCGGATTTTATCGGTTTATTGTTTACGGTTTATATATCGGTTTTTTCGGCTGTTGGCAAAAAACACAGTTTAACGACCGGCCTGGTTAGTGTTCCAGTGTGCGTGCGGAGATCGACTACGCGAATATGACCGTCGGAGCTATAGTAAAGCTTCTCTATGCGGCCAAGCCGCCATTCGGTAGGGGGGAGACAATCGTCATTGATCAAGACACAATCTCCAAGCTGAGACGCTTTTTCTGGTGTTTTCCACCGGTACTTTCTGTGAAGGTCCTTTAAATAATCTTCTTTCCATCGGCGACTGAATTCATGATGGAGAATTTTAATTCGTTCCCATCTGTTTAATAAGGAGAGCGTCTCCACGCCTGGCTCAGGTGTGGCCAGGATGGGCGCTCCTTTAAGAAAGTGGCGGGGAGTTAGTGCTGTTAAGTCTGAGGGGTCTTGCGAGAGAGCTGCGAGAGGCCGTGAGTTGAGAACGGCTTCGATTCTAGTTAACAAGGTCGTGAATTCTTCATAATTAAATTTATAGTTGCCAGTTAGCCTCTTGAAATGAGTTTTGAAGTTTTTTACAGCTGATTCCCATAAGCCGCCCATATGAGGGGCGCTTGGGGGGATGAACTGCCAATTGATACCTTGCGGAGCGTATTTTTGGACAATGTCAGGTGAGACTTGTTTCATGAAATCTACAAACTATTTTTCTGTAGCTCGTTGTGCTCCAATAAATCGCTCATTATTTTTGCTGGAAAGCCACGTCATCCGACGAAGCGAGCAAATGCCGCGAGGAAAGCCTCCTTTGTCAGATTGGTACAGAGCTCAAGGTGAACTGCTTTTGTCGTAAAATAGATAAAGACAGCCACATAGCCTTTCATCAGGGTGGGAGACCTTAGCATGGACACCTTTATTTGAAAAGGCCCAGCAAAATCGACACCTGTGGTGGTGAAAGGCAGAGCGAAGTTGCAGCGTTCCGGTGGAAGTGCTGCCATAATCTGCTTCTCATTTTCTGCTTGTGCATAGTGCAGACCTTGCACGTGAAAATGCACTTCTTGATTTGGGGCTTAAGGCGGGGAACATAGTACTCTTGGCGTACCATATGTTGCATAAGGCGATGTTCGGCGTGTAACATGAGTATATGGATATACTTGATGAATAATGTGGCAAATGGGGATTTCTCTGGTATTATTATGGGATGGCCTTCGTTATACGTAAGGCTGGAATTTGCAAGCCGACCATTCGCACGAAGCAGACCTTTCGTGTCTAGAAATGGATTTAATACTAAGAGTGAGCTCTTTTTATCAATCGACTTCAGTTCTCTTAATAATGATATGTCGCGGCTGAAGTAGCGCGTTTGGGTTGATGTGATAAGGGCAATTTTTGCGTTTTGCAAGTCTTGGTGCGTCAAAGTATCGCATTGGGAATAGGTTGCCCCTTTAACTTTATGCTTGAGTCGCTCTATGAATCAGAGCATATAGGCGCCTACTCTGAGCGCTCGGGAGAACGATGAGAAAATGCCGCGAGGAAAGCCAGATATCGCTTTCCATTGTATGCCCAGTTTTTTTGTTGTACTTTCCTTTTCAAATATAAGGAAATTAGTATCCAACAAATGGTCTTTAGGAATATTTTTTAAAATATTCGGGTGATTGGCTGTAATCTTTATTAAAGGAAAGCCTGCGGTATTGAGGGCATTTATTACCTGTGATAAGGTATCGTATGCTAGTGGAAGACTGTGGCTTCCAGACAGGATATCGTCAACATACGTCTGTGTTTTTAACACTTGTGTTGCCAGAGGAAATTCTGACTTTGTGTTTTCTGCCAGTTCGTGGAGTGTTGGAACACCATGGCTTAAGTGGTAGTCGTATGACGTACCGGTCATTATTTGATCGAGTAGTTGCGGCTTTCGTGTAACCCTTACAATACTGATCTTCTAGAGTTTTATTTAATATTCGTGGAAGTTTCCCTATCTCTTGAAATTTCCTTAATTGTGAATTAAGGTATTGATTTGATTTTTTCTCAACTTGAGTTGGTATGGCGGAAACTGGTTCTGCAACTAGTCCGCTTTGTATTTCGCTGCGCACCGTTTGAATTTTTTGTGCCTTTGAGCAACATGGTGTCTCTTGGCAATTTTTACAGTTTTGGGTTTCGGGATTTGCTTTTTCAATTAAACCCGTGTTTTTTTTAATATGCGCCTTTTTTTGGTACGATAGGGGATATGTGCTGTAATGAAGCATCGTATGGTGTCTTTTGTGACAATGTAAGCAATTAAATTTGCTTTTGCAACTTTTAAGATTGTGTGTATGTGACAAGCAGTTTGTACAGAGCAGTTTGTACAGAGAGAAATAGGAATATAGTTCGCATGACGAATGTTTTCTTTGTTCTGATGTGAACGAGTGCGTTTTGTGAAAGCTTTTGTTTCAATTTTTATTGCTTCTAGCTTGGGGTCTATTGAAGCTTCTATTTTGGTCGTGTTTTGATTATTTTTTCTTTTAACCTTTCCGCAATTTCATATTGGGTGGTGAGAAAATCTTTCATTTGTTGCCACGTTGGGCACTTTTTTCGTGATGAGAGCGATTGCTCCCATAGAAGTAACGACTTTTCTGGTAATGCGGCGATGCAAATATTTACCAGAATTGGGTCCCAGCTGTCTGTGGGAATATTTAGTGTCGATAGAATCGACAAACAATTTGAAACAGTGGATTCTAGTTTGATGAATTCTACACTTGTTCCTTTCTTAATTTTTGGCAAGTTCATTAGTGTCGTTACTTGCTTATCGACCAATATTCTGTCGTTTTCATATCTAGCTTTTAGAGCTTCCCAAGCCAAATTGAAATTGTTGTCATTTAATGCGAACTGTTTGACTATTTCGCCTGCTTGACCTTTAGTTTTGTATCTGAGGTGATACAATTTTTGCGCATGTGATAAATGAGGATGGTTTATGCACACGGCCGTGAACATGTCCCGGAAGGACGGCCATTCTTCATAACCTCCATAAAATGTTTCTGTGTCACATGCGGGCACCTCGAGTTAGATGCCTGAACTTGCCTCTTGATATTGTTGCATTTGTGGCAGCTCTACTCTACTGTGGGGAGTAGGTGCAATTGCTTTTGTTAGCTTCAATTGATCGGAGATCATAGCTTTCGTTTCTTCAAATTGGTCTAAGCAGTTTTCATATATCAAGTAAGCCGATTGTTTCAACGTTTGTGATAGGTCTGAATCGTCAGAACCTACTATGGCGTCATGATCCACTTGGAGACGAGTCCAAAAATTATCGAGATTTTCCTTTTTTATTTCTAATGCGGATTCAGAGTTTGCCTATATAGGCGAAGTTGAAAACCGAGTGCAGTATCTTATTAAACTTTCACTATGTGAAACAAATTTAGCAACCTGTTTTGAGCGTGTAGCTCCTGCAAGTGTAATTTGACTTTTATCGTCATTCATCTTTTCTATTTCTCCAATAAAAATTATTCAATTAATGAAAATTTTCTCAGTGTAGACTGATTTTAATAGGAATATAGTATGATTTGAAACCGAATACTCCTTTATGTAAATAAGAGTTTATTATTTCGATACAAACGTATTTTTTATTAATATCGTTTGGTTTTTTTTCTTTTATTTATGGTATTATTTTTATTTATATTTTATTTTTATATTTTATTTTGAATGGTTAATTACTATTCAACCGCGATTTTTATATATTAAAATATTTAATGTCCGAATATTTTGTATATAGGTACACCCTAATACTCGGACTTATGTTTTGTGCGATTGAGAGCTCGTTGAAGAGATCAATACGCTTTTTACATTAGTATTTGTTTGTATGTGTTTATAATTATGTTTTTGTTCTTAAGCAATTGAGAGCTCGTTAGAGAGATCAATTTGCTTTTTGTATGCAATCCTGCTTTTTTTTGTTTGGCAAAGAACAAGAGGTATTGCCGGATAGATGCCAATGTGGACGTTGAATATTTGTGTGTACCAATGTTTATGTGTTAATATGTATTTTATATAGTTCTCACGAGTTGTATATGTTTTGTTGAACTTTTTTCTTTTTGTGAGATTTTGTTTTTTGTATAACCGGTAGATTCTTTGCCGTATATTTGTATGTAAATGTTATAATACTTTGTTTGAGAGAGAGCTTGAACGCGGTATCGAAAAAGTTATTTTCTCTTATATACTTATATAGATGTTCATATGCACTTTTACATAGTATCTATTAGAACCGTCGTCTAGATGTATGTAAATATATGTATATATTAATGGGTGAACCGTTTTTCAGGACCAAACGATGCGGTGGCAGATATATAGATATATATATATATATATATATATATAGATTTTGCGCTTGGCAATTAAATCGATTAAAACTCTTCAGGGTTTTTACTTTGTGTTTTATTTATTGTTGTAAAACTGTTACTTATTTATAACACATTTATAAAACATATTGGTATACAACATTTTTGGTTTTTCCACCTGGCGCGTAAATGAATAAGCACCTTGGTGTTCCCACTCTCGAGCATTCGACGAACAATTGGCCGTGGGAGAATCATGGTTCTTCCAAATTGACGCCGCATACTTGAAACGTTTGCCCTTGCGATTTGTTGATGGTCATCACAAAGGAAAGACGTACTGGGAACTGCAAGCGCTTAAATTCAAACAGCATGTCCGTTGGAATCATGGGAATGCGTGGTAAGAGTACAACTTCACCTGCTGCCTTGCCATTTAGTATTGTTGCTTCAATCAAATTTGGCCACAATTTTTTGACTGAAAGTCTTGTGCCATTACACAAAGTCGGTGGCTTCAGATTTCGTAGAAGTATAATGGGTGAACCGTTTTTGAGGACCAAACGATGCGGTGGCAGACCGGTTGGATCCAAAGAATTCAAGAATTCAGTTGGATAATTGACTACTTCATTTTGATTTAAAACGCTATCAATCGATGTACATATATGTTGTAGCTTCTCCTGGCAGTTTTTCTTGAATGGCAAAATTGATTTCGTTGACGTGTACATTTTTCGGTGCCAATATTGAGCGTTCACTTAAATAATCGTGGCGTTGATAGTGTTGAACAATGTTCGGAAATGCACTTTCAATCAATTCTTCTTTCGATTGTAAAAGTGTACAAAAGTTGTTCGGCAATGTGATCAAACCGGTATCATCGATTGGTATTTTGCCTTCGCCAATGTCCAACAACTGCTTCGAAAACGTCGCTGCGGATCGATCATTTTGCAATTGGACTCGCATGTTGATGGTAAGAGTCAGCCTTTGAACATGTCTCCACAAAACTGACGATTTTAAACATACGTTTATTTCGTCGGCAGGAATTGATCGAGGAATGACTGACAAAGTTTGCCGAAAATCGCCGGATAATAAGACTAATGATCCGCCAAAAATTTGTTACTTTTGGCGTAAATCTTGCATTGTTCTATTGAATGCTTCTAATGACTTTTTGTTAGCCATTTGGCACTCATCCCATACAACTATTCCAGCTCCTCGCAAAACTTTTTGCTTTTTTTTGAATTCCTCGATATGTTGCACGTTGGTGTTTCAACGACTTGGATGTTCAACGATAATTTCAACGCAGAATGTGCTGTTCGGCCGCCATCAAGTAGAGTAGCAGCGATGCCTGACGAAGCAATTGCCAGCGCAATTTTCTGCTGTGACCGTATATTAGCAAGAATCAAAGAGATCAGAAACGTTTTCCCTGTACCACCGGGCGCATCAAGAAAGTAGAATCCACCGACGTTATTGTCAACCACTCGTATAATCTTATCATAAGCATTTTTCTTCTGAATATTCAATTTGGTAATATTAGCTTGTATGAAAGCACGCAATTCATTGCAATCGTATTGTTGTTCACGTTGAAGCTCATGGTCAATGACTGGGCGCAGTAATGCCAAGTTGCGCTAATGCCTTATTCGCAATTGTAAGGCACAGATAACCAATCACAAAGCAGAATTATACATTTGTAATGTATATAGCAAGTCTGCGTCCGATGTTCGATTACGCGCCAAAATTAATAAGTCCTCGGTCATGCAGTCTTTGTACTTATTCCACAGTTATTGCGGATTTGACCTAAGGCATGTAGATATTATTATGGCGAATAGTACGCGTATTTGTTTTGGATGAGATGTGAGTGATGAAGTGCGGTGTCCCAATGCATATCATCTTCTAACAAATGCAATCGCTGACATGCTTCACGATACGTCGCACACAACTGACCGTCAAAAGTTTTCAAATCATCAAATGATCTTGGTCCGGTCACGTTGACTAATAGCAGACGCAAATAAAAACATTCGGCGTTGTTCGGATGGGTGGTGTAAATGCGTCTTATGGCATCGGTTTTACGGACATTTGGATAACCGTCAACACGCTCGCCTTGCTCTCGTCGTTGAAATGTTTTCGATGATGGATTGCAAGTGAAATATTGTAGTATTTCGGAATATAGCAATGTTCATGCAAATTTGTCGTTTTCACACAACTCGAAAAATGTAGTTAGTTTTGTCCCCGGTGGTCGTGCTAGAGTATGCATATTTGAAGTACATAAATAAAAATATGCATATTTGAAGTATATAAATAAAAATGGAAAAATTAACCTAAAACTACATCTTAAACTATGTATTTTACCCACACACCCATATGCAATAAGACCCACCAACAGTGTATTTGCGAACCGCATGGAAGCACTTACGAATCAATAACAATACTCACTTGCTTTGTGTGTATTGCACGGTCAGCAGAAAAACACAAAATCGGTTCCAATAAATATAGAAAATGGATGGAATTAAATCTGGAAAAAAACACAATGTTGAAACACTTTTTTTTACACACACCGCGAATTTTCAAGCGACAATCGAACCTCATGGCATCACATGTGAAACAACAACAATACTTACTTGCTTTGTGTTGTACGCAGAATGTTAATCACGTTGAAATCTGAGAAAAATACACACAATGTTGAAACATTTTTTTTTATACACTCAGTGCATTCGGAACACTTACGTTCTGTATGTCTTGTTAGCTTGACAGTCATCCATAGAAAGAACGAATGACAGGCAAAAACGATCAACATGCGATGTCAATGTTTTTTATTAATTGTAAACCTCCGCCAGTTGTTTTTTTTTTTTTTTTTTTTGTTGCAAAATAACCTTCCGGATCTCTCCACTAATTTCTTGTTCTCAGCACGGTTTTCGTAAAGGGAAATCTACCACAACTAATTTGCTTGAATTTGTATCACATATATCAACGGGCTTTAGGGAGAATAAGAATACTGATGTTATATATACAGATTTTAGTAAAGCTTTTGATAAAGTAAACCATTCAATTCTTTTGAATAAACTTGATCTTCTTGGTTTTCAACCAATATTTCTAAAATGGGTTGCTTCTTATCTTAGTAATAGAATTCAACAAGTCATATTTAAAGATAATTTTTCTGACATAATCAATGTTCCTTCAGGCGTTCCTCAAGGTAGCCATCTTGGTCCAATTCTGTTCTTGTTATTTATTAACGACATATCATCTGTTGTTAAGTTTTCAAAAGTTTTATCATATGCTGACCATGTAAAACTTTTTAAAACATATACTTCAAACAGCGAAAGATGTCAGTTGCAAACAGACTTAAACAACCTAGTTTCTTGGTGTGATAGAAATGACATGCCATTGAACTTTAAAAAATGTAAAACGATGTGCTTTTCATGTAGAGCTGTAGACCCTACCTCATACGCAATACAAAACTTTAGGTTGGAGTAAGTATGCAGTTTTGTTGATCTGGGAGTAACTATGGACCCCAAACTCAATTTTAATCTTCACGTATCTTCCACGGTTTTTAAAGCTAAGGGCGCTCTTAGTTTTGTTAAACGTTGGTCTAAAGAATTTAGAGATCCGCTTACCATAAAAATTCTTTTCACATCTCTGGTGAGGCCTATATTGGAGTATGCTTCTGTGGTTTGGAACCCTAGTTACTAAGTCCATTCGGATAAGTTAGAGTCCGTTCAAAAACATTTTTTACTTTTTGCCTTAAATCATTTGCATTGGGATTCCAGTTTAAATCTTCCTCCTTACATTAACCGTTTAAAACTTATAAATCTCCCGACACTCGCTAGTCGTAGGGAGATGCTTGGTATAATATTTCTTGTAAAAATCATGAATGGGTCAGTATGTAGCCCATCTCTCTTATCTGATATTAATTTTAACGTTCCCGCTTGTCCTACCAGGCAGTTTAGACCCTTACTTTTAAATTTTTGAGTTAAACGAACCATTCCGCCGTATATGTCAGGATTTCAATTTTCATTCCAGCACATTTGATCTAACAGACTCACTCTTCACCATTAAAAAATTATTTTATCTACTCTTAACAAGTAACATTTAATAATTATAAACTTTAATCTAATTCTTAATTTCGGCTGTTGAAATTTGTGTTTCTGTAGCTGAGCAGCTTAAGATCGCAACGCTTAAAACTCTCTTGCCTTTTATGACTCGGCTAATTCCGCTCGTTCGCGGATTGCGCCCCTCGCGTCGGTTGGGCGAGAGGAGGGTAATCGTTGGGTATTATTATTATTATTATTATTATTATTATTATTAAAACGTGCAATGATACACACATTAAATTTCCTATGTGCACCTTCCAAACAGACCCCAATCACCCCTGAAAATTTCATTGAAATCGGGCAAGCCGTCTAGGAGGAGTATGCGAACAGGAAGTTTTGCCACTTAATTTTATATATATAGATAATATAATGAATATCTGTTCCATATATGCATATATGTACATAAATATAGTTATTACTTTTCTTGGTGTTTTTGTCTCTGTTTTATGTTTGCAAATATTTCTGCCTTTGCTTTCTTACTGTGTGCAGTCGTGCTCATTGCTTTATCAAGCATAAGGGGCTGCCGGAAATTTTTCGCATGTGAATGCTTGAATATTGGCTGCTTTTTGTTTTGTTAAGAGATTGTGTTTGAATAAACCAAAATAAGCTTAACATATAGGCATTTGAAAATTTGTTTATTTAAATTTTTATATATTTAGATAAATGTATTTTTAAACCAAACTTTTATAGGTTTTTCCCGTAGATTAAACTTGGACCTTATAAGTTTGGCAACCGTTTAATAGTGATGTTAAAACTGATTTTGACTACAGATTTTATAGTAGTACGTACATATATGTAAATCAGTTTGTTGGTTTATACATATATGCATATTACAAATTATATAAAATTAGATTGAATACGCTCACTTTGTTCCTTCAGGAGCTTTTTTTGTATGTATTTATGCTGCCTTCAGCGTTTGTCTCTCTTTCTCTGCTCCACCTACCTTGTTGTTTTCGTGCAATTGTCTCTCGTTGCTGTATGCAGGTCTCTGCGATGTCCAGCTGTGTTGTGTTGCTCCCGTTTTAAATTGTGTATTTAGTTTATATAGTTTTACTTTCGCACCCGTTTTATTTATTTTTTTAAATTTGCTTTTTCTTGTTTTTAACGCGCCCGATTGTGTGGATGTTTGTTTTTCATTTTTCGTTTGGGAGTTTCGCGACACGCTTGTTTTTGTTTGTTGAAACGAAGTTAATTTTCTTCTTGTTGTGATGCGGTCTTTTGATTTGGAAGTTTTTTTTTCTTTGTTCTATATGTACGTATTTATGTAAACATAATCTTTTTGTTTTATGTCACTGCACTTATTGCACTTTTGTTTTTCTCCACGGCACTCTAAGGTTTTAAATTTCACTTTTATTTGCACTCCGTTTGCTTTTTGCTCTTTGTATAGTTAAAATCCGAAGGTGCCTTTCGGTAAGGCTCGAAGGACCATAATTAATTACCGACCCAATTTAGCATTTAAATTTTGTGATAAATCACTTTCACTATCAGATTTAATTGTATTCAAGATATTGCGGAGAACACACTACTGCTTTAATTAAAATAAAAGAGCGCTTTACACTTTGGTTTTTTAACAACTTTAATTATAAAATAAATTTGTATTTGATACAGATTTTGTAAAAATAATGATTTGCTGGAGCTGGCGATCGAGGTTCCGTGAATCGAGGTCGAACTGGGCAATCGCGATAGAGCAGCGAGATGTTGACGCGTGTGTGTGTATAAGCTAATGTCGATGTGCGCAGTGTGTAAGCGAATAAAATGATGATGAGTGTGGGGAATGTGGCGTACCAATGTTGCATACCAGGATATCCCACACATCCTGGTGTTGACGGGCAGAAGTGGGAAGGCTGATACCCATTTAGCCAAACTCATACAAGCATAAATCAAAATATCATTTCTCATTTTAAATTTATTATTTTAATTTCAAAATATAAATATAATTAATATGTTGACATGTTTGATGGTGCCAACCTTACAGTGTTACCAACTCTCAAAAATACTTTTATTATAATAACGGGGCATCTCTGCCTGTGCAGACTCCACATTGCTCATTGCTTACTAGATATAGAATACTACATAGTTTGCCATATATCGTAAGCTAGAAGCTGTCGCTTCAGCACTTTAACAGCGCAGTTTTAATTTATATGAAAATTTCGAAGAGGCAACATATCCCATTTCCACATATGCCGACGGCATTTTAATTTTGGTAATATGAATATTAGAAGAGCGAGTGAAGACGGTTGTGTTATATCATAAAAATAAAGTACATTTTCAAAATAACATTTAATATTTAGTATAATATTGTTAATTTATAGAAATATTATGTAAATTGGGTTGGGAAGTCTTAAATTTAATAAACTTATACAAGCATAAATCAAAATATCATTCCTCATTTTAAATTTATTATTTTAATTGGTATATAAAAGTTATGCCACAATTATTATACAGTAGTCCAAAAATATAAATTCTTATTTTTCCCAGAAATACATTTGTAAAAACAGGATATTTATCGTTTTTTTATGTTCCACACAAAAGATTTAAGGAGTTCAGGCGCTCAAAACGTGCCCTACATCAGCTACCTACCCGACGGCATTTCGCAAATGATAAAATAAATTTTTCAAGAGCTCAAAGTATACGCTACATCTTCTCGAACCTACCTACCCTACGCTTTTGCGCAAATGACTATATCATGATAGCAAATGCCCACATACAGATTTGGCAATGGCAATAACAGTTAGTATTCTATAAATTCTATCCTTTCGATATGCCCTGTAATAAGTGTATCCAAACGTTCCATTGTTTTGTCATCTCATGTAAAAAGCACGTGTATCCGAACGTTACATTGTTTTGTCCATAAATTTAGAGATTTTTTGCTACGCTCCTACTTTAACATCCTTGGTTTTGTCATCTCACATTTAATTGGAGAAATATTGAAATGCTGCTAAAAGTGATTTTCTTCTCGCTTCTTACAATGCCGAGGAAAAGAAAACGACCTGACATAGGCCGTCGAAGACGTGTAAATATGCAACGGGCTACTTTACGCTCCAACCGCACTAATGACCAGCGAGATGCTGATAATGATAACAGTCGTACAAGTATGGGAGAATTACGTTCAAGAGTAAATAACTATCAAGTGGATAGGGGGAGAATGGAACGAGTTCGTGCACATCGATCACAACAGCAGCGAGCACGGGATAACGAATTTAATCGATTCCGCAGACGCAATGCTCCTGTAAACCTCGAACGAGGAGCATTTTCCTACGATCCGGAATTTGATTATAGTGCCGACAAATCTGTGACGATTGGAGAAATGTCAATCATTTGTCAACATTGTTAAGCATTAAAGTACAGTAGTGAACCTACAGGATTATGTTGTGCACCTGAACCGTTACACTCATTAGTTAATGGGATGGAAAGTGAGTCTAAACACTTCTTGGCTAACATCCAAAAATATAATAATTGCTTCCAAATGACATCGTTTGGTGCAACGCATATAGTACAAGACGGGTTCATGCCTACTTTCAAGGTAGTATACCATAATTGTTTTAGTGAAATTCTAATTTGTATTTGTATCACAATTAATTTAGGGAGAAGATGAGTACCATTTTAATATCAAAATGGTTAATCCAACAACAGGTAATTAGATTATACAAAATAAAATATTTTATATGTTCAATATATAAATGTATTTTTTTTATCATATGTACTTCCAGGTGCTGATACACACAAAAAAGTCAGTGCCATGAATTATTATGCAAACAGACTCATGATCCGTGAAGGTGAAGTAAATCACATTTTGATGTGTCAACGGCTCTTTCATCAGTATGCAGTGGACATGTACGTCAAAATTGAGACTGAAAGATTGACATACATCCGTCTTAACCAACAGCAGCTTCGATCTGAAGAGTACATTCATCTTCGCGATGAAATCAATGCTGACGGCAATGTAAATAATGTAGGAAGAATGACAATGCGATGTCTTATGTTCGAAAGTATGGCCGTCCAGACCTATTTATTACATTCACCTGTAACCCACAATGGATTGAAATAAAAAAAGAACTGCTACACAACCAAACACCACTTGAAAGGCATGACATCACAGCCAGAGTTTACAAGTAAAAATTAAAATCTTTAATGAATTTCATTACAAAGCATCGTGTGTATGACCAAGTACGTTGTTGGATGTACTCTGTTGAGTGGCAAAAGCGTGGTTTGCCACATGCTCATATATTAGTCTGGTTGGTTGACAAAATAAGGCCAGAAGAAATTGATTCCATTATTTCAGCCGAAATTCCTGATGAAACGGTTGACCCAAAATTGCATACGATAGTAACTAAACACATGATACATGGACCTTGCGGAGTTTTCAACAATAGCTCACCCTGTATGATCGACGGCAAGTGCTCCAAACGGTACCCGAGAAATTTGCTTGCTGAAACCATCTCGGGAATCGATGGTTACCCATTGTATCGTCGGCGATCAGTTGAGGACGGTGGACGATCTGTAGATGTCAAGATAAAAGGACAAGATTTTCATGTAGACAGTCGTTGGATTGTGCCATTCTCGCCCATATTGTCCAAAACTTTTGAAGCTCACATCAAAGTGGAATTTTGTAACTCTGTGAAATCCATAAAGTACATATGTAAATATGTTAACAAAGGTAGCGACATGGCCATGTTCGCAGTAACAAACACAAATGATGAAGTGTCTCACTATCAGATGGGTCGCTATGTAAGCAGTAATGAGGCTATTTGGCGCATATTTTCATTTGCAATTCATGAAAGACATCCCACTGTTTTGCATTTGGCAGTTCATTTAGAAAATGGACAACGAGTGTATTTCAACCCAAACAACGCTGTGGATAGAGCGGCACGTCCACCTGTGACCACATTGACAGGTTTCTTCTCAATTTGTGAACTGATCAATTCGCTCGCACTTTGCTGTATGCTGATATGCCGCGCTACTACACATGGTACGCATCATCAAAGTCTTTTCAGCGTCGTAAACAAAGAACACCACTTGAAGGATATGAAAATGTATTTGTCACAGATGCTATAGGCCGTATATATACAGAACATCCTAATAACGATGAATGTTATTATCTTTGATTCTTATTGGTGAATGTTCCTGGTCCGACATCTGTTCAACAATTGCGAACAGTTGATGGACATCTGTGTGCGACTTACCGTGAGGCGTGTCAATTATTACGGTTGCTTGAAAACGATTCGCATTGGGATGATACGCTCAGGATTCCGTGATATCTTCATCGCCGCATGAATGAATGTTTGCGATTATAATATAGACATGTTTCCCCTCAAATCCGAATGATTTGTGGATGAAATATAGGGATGACATGTCTGAGGATGTGTTGCATCGCGTGCGTTGTGAAGCTTTGAATTCTACATTGGAAATTACGGCAGAGATTTACAATGACACATTGATCATAATAGAAGATATGTGTTTGTTGATGGCAAATAAAGTATTGTCGTGTTTGGGCCTGACAGCACCCAATCGTGCTATGCAAGAGGCATTAAACCATGATGTGCAAGGAGAACTCCAGTACGATACTCAAGCTATGACCGAAGTAGTTCGCACAACTGTTCCGCAATTGAACGAAGAACAAAAGATTGCGTACGATCGTTTAATACAAGCTGTAAACAGTGGGTTTGGTGGGATTTATTTTCTTGATTCTCCTGGGGGTACTGGGAAAACGTTCCTAAACCAACATCCTTATTTATTTACGCACCGCAAAGAAAAACTAAAAATATTGTCTACCAGAAAGCACTATATTAATTAACTGTATATGATCATAACTGTGTTGTATTTAATTTAAGCAAAGATTTGTTTATCATGTTCACAGTCCAGAAACGAGCACATCCAAGAAAATTTTAAATTTTTGTATATGAAGTGTATAAATATAAATAAATGACTTAATAAGTACATACATATATAATATGTGCATTTGGATCTCTAATGTCAACGTGTATTAGTAACTATTTATTTCCATCAACTTGGCTCCATCTACTTGGGAACCACTTGGCTCGCCAGGACATGATAATATGGTGGAAGTACTAGGCGACTCGGACAAATCTGATTCGATCAGAACATTATCAATGTTGAGCTGCTGGCTGTCTTCAATAACATCAATATCTACCAGAACATTCTTGATGTTGGGCTTTTGGCTGTCTTCAATAACTTGAATGTCCTGTATGTCTTCGGCCGATAAATTTAATTCACAGAATGTCTCCTCAGATGATGAAGATGGCATTGTAGAAACGTGTTTTGCCTTAGATAGCAGCTTTTGCTTTAATATATTCTTTTGTACTTTAGCCCTGTTCACACGTATTATTCGTTCTACATTCTTACCACACTTGGTACAAAATCTGAAGGTAACAGCGATTATGTTGTAGCATTCGTCGCATCTTAATAATAATTTAATACAATCTAGACAGTTATTATTTTTTTTCTGCCGTTCCATCCACTTTTTACAAAACGGACAATGCATTTTAAGGAGTTTAGGGATATATAGCTTCACTATAACTATATTATAGTTGTTTGAATTCTTTATTTTCTCGATAACAGATGTAGTTCTTCTTCTTTTCCTAACCATGGCCATCGTCAAAAAAAAACGACAGATGTAGTTTGATAGTTATAGTGTAAATATTTGTCAGTATTCACTCAAAAAAAATTGTCTATGGTAAAATGTCACTTGAAATGTTAACGTCTCTTTGCTGTGCATCTATACTATGATTCTTTAATATTCCTAAAAATCTAAAATCAGCAAATTTCAATAAAATTAAAAAAGTATTATGTCGTGTGTTTGTGACTTACTAAATATGCCTCCAATAATTAGGCGGTGCGAAGTTCACCGGGTCAGCTAGTATTTAATAAATATAATAATAAAAACTATAAACGCGGATTTCATCAATTGTATCGAAAAAAAAACTTTTATTTACTTAAAAGAGTTTTCGGTTGATAAAGTTCTCATTATACACTGAAAGAAAATATATACAAATATTTTACAAACTTCTTCTTCTTCTTAATTGGCGTAGAAACCGCTTAAGCGATTATAGCCGAGTTAACAACAGCGCGCCAGTCGTTTCTTCTTTTCGCTACGTGGCGCCAATTGGATATTCCAAGCGAAGCCAGATCCTTCTCCACTTGGTCCTTCTAACGGAGTGGAGGTCTTCCTCTTCCTCTGCTTCCCCGGCGGGTACTGCGTCGAATACTTTCAGAGCTGGAGTGTTTTCGTCCATCCGGACAACATGACCTAGCCAGCGTAGCCGCTGTCTTTTAATTCGCTGAACTATGTCGATGTCGTCGTATATCTCGTACAGCTCATCGTTCCATCGAATGCGGTATTCGCCGTGGCTAACGCGCAAAGGACCATAAATCTTTCGCAGAACTTTTCTCTCGAAAACTCGCAACGTCGACTCATCCGTTGTTGACATCGTGCAAGACTCTGCACCATACAGCAGGACGGGAATTATGATTGACTTATAGAGTTTGGTTTTTGTTTGTCGAGAGAGGACTTTGCTTCTCAATTGCTTACTCAGTCCGAAGTAGCACCTGTTGGCAAGAGCAATCCTGCGTTGGATTTCTAGGCTGACATTGTTGGTGGTGTTTACGCTGGTTCCAAGATAGTCGAAATTATCTACGACTTCAAAGTTATGACTGTCAACAGTGACGTGAGTGCCAAGTCGCGAGTGCCACGACTGTTTGTTTGATGACAGGAGATATTTCGTCTTGCCCTCGTTCACTGCCAGACCCATTTGTTTTGCTTCCTTGTCTAGTCTGGAGAAAGCAGAACTAACGGCGCGGGTGTTGAGGCCGATGATATCAATATCATCGGCATACGCCAGCAGCTGTACACTCTTATAGAAGATGGTACCTTCTCTATTTAGTTCTGCAGCTCTTACTATTTTCTCCAAAAGCAGGTTGAAAAAGTCGCACGATAGGGAATCGCCTTGTCTGAAACCTCGTTTGGTATCGAACGGCTTGGAGAGGTCCTTCCCGATCCTGACGGAGCTTTTGGTGTTACTCAACGTCAGTTTACACAGCCGTATAAGTTTTGCGGGGATACCAAATTCAGACATCGCAGCATAAAGGCAGCTCCTTTTCGTGCTGTCGAAAGCAGCTTTGGAATCGACGAAGACGTGGTGTGTGTCGATTCTCCTTTCACGGGTCTTTTCCAAGATTTGGCGCATGGTGAATATCTGGTCGATTGTTGATTTGCCAGGTCTAAAGCCACACTGATAAGGTCCAATCAGTTTGTTGACGGTTGGCTTTAATCTTTCATACAATACGCTCGATAGAACCTTATATGCGATGTTGAGGAGGCTAATCCCACGGTAGTTGGCGCAGATTGTGGGGTCTCCTTTTTATGGATTGGGCATAGCACACTTAAATTAAAATCGTTGGGCATGCTTTCGTCCGACCATATTTTACAAAGAAGCTGATGCATGCACCTTATCAGTTCTTCGCCGCCGTGTTTGAATAGCTCGGCCGGCAATCCGTCGGCCCCTGCCGCCTTGTTGTTCTTCAGGCGGGCAATTGCTATTCGAACTTCTTCATGGTCGGGTAATGGAACGTCTGCTCCATCGTCATCGATTGGGAATCGGGTTCTCCTTCTCCTGGTGTTGTGCGTTCACTGCCATTCAGCAGGCTGGAGAAGTTTTCCTCCATAATTTAAATATGCTCTGGGCATCACTGACTAGATCACCTTTGGGGGTTCTACAAGAGTATGCTCCGGTCTTGAAACCTTCTGTAAGCCGCCGCATTTTTTCGTAGAATTTTCGAGCATTACCCCTGTCGGCCAGCTTATCAAGCTCCTCCTACTCACGCACTTCGGCCTCTTTCTTCTTCTGTCCACAAATGCGTCTCGCTTCCCTCTTCAACTCTCGGTATCTATCCCATCCCGCACGTGTAGTGGTCGATCGTAACGTTGCGAGGTAGGCAGCCTGTTTTCTCTCTGCTGCGACACGGCACTCCTCGTCGTACCAGCTGTTCTTTTGCACTTTCCGAAAACCATTGGTTTCGGTTGCAGCTGTACGTAAGGAGTTTGAAATTCCGTCCCACAGTTCCCTTATACCGAGTTGTTGACGAGTGCTCTCAGAGAGCAGGAGTGCAAGCCGAGTAGAAAATCGTTCGTTCCTTGTGTTTGTTGGCGTGCGTTTTTTGCGGCACAGAGGCGGGTGCGAATCTTAGCTGCAACAAGATAGTGGTCCGAGTCGATGTTAGGACCTCGGAGCGCACGCACATCTAAAACACTGGAGACGTGTCTTCCGTCTATCACAACATGATCGATCTGGTTGGTAGTTTTTCGATCCGGAGACAGCCAGGTAGCTTGATGAATCTTCTTATGCTGGAATCTAGTACTACAGATAACCATATTTCGGGCCCCGGCGAAGTCAATCAGCCTCAACCCATTAGGGGATGTTTCGTCGTGGAGGCCGAATTTACCGACCGTAGTGCCAAAGACACCTTCTTTGCCCACCCTGGCGTTAAAGTCGCCAAGCACGATTTTGACATCGTGGCGGGGGCAGCCTTCATAAGTGCGCTCCAAGCACTCATAAAAGGCATCTTTGGTCACATCGTCCTTCTCTTCCGTCGGGGCGTGGGCGCAGATCAGCGATATGTTGAAGAACCTCGCTTTGATGCGGATTGTGGCTAGACGTTCATTCACCGGAGTGAATGATAGTACTCGGCGACGGAGTCTCTCTCCCACCACGAATCCTACACCAAACTTGCGCTCCTTTATATGGCCACTGTAGTAAATGTCACAAGGACCTACTCGTCTCTGTCCTTGTCCCGTCCATCGCATTCCCAAGTGAATGGCGATCAGAGAACTTTCTTCACTTGCGTGAACTTCTACACATGACTCCATCCTCCATCCTCCATTTTACAAACTTACATTTTCTAAATGTATATAGATTCAAAAGAATCTAAAACATCTCAATTCTTGAAAATTCCGAAAATGATTTCTGACGATAAAAGTCCATGTATACCTGCAGAAGCTACACGCTCTAAGCAAGGTGCTACAAAACAAAAGAGGGGGAAAGACATATCATACTCCAAATTCATTTCTGAGAGTGACTGTCTAATAAAATGCTGCACTCGATTTGCTTCTTCGCCGATTCAAGACAATTCTGAATCGGCGCTAGAAATAAAAGGCCAAACGATTGAAAATTTTTGGACACGTCTCCAAGCTGCAAATGACGCAATTGTAGATACTGACGAGTCAGATCTACCAGAAAACTTTAAATCTTCTGCTTACGCAAAATTTGAAAACTGCTTAGACCAGTATGAAGACACAAAAATTATGATCGCAAATCAATTAAAACTTATTAAGTCAATCGCACCTACTCCCCATTCAAGAGTAGAGGTGCCACAAATACCAGCCCAAGAAGCAAGTTCTGGCATTCACCTCAAAATGCCAGCATGCGATAGAGAAATATTTCATGGAGGTTATGAACAATGGCCGTCCTTCCGGGACATGTTTACTGCCGTGTACATAAACGTTGTATCATCTCCGATACAAAACAAAAGGTCAAGCAGGCGTAGTAGTAAAACAGTTTGCATTAAGTCATCAATTTCTATTTGGCTTTGGAAGCTCTGAAAGCAAGATATGAAAACAAAAGAATATTGGTCGACAAGCAAGTAACCATGCTCATGAACTTGCCGAAAATTCAAAAAGAAACAAGTGAAGAATTCATAAAATTAGAATCCACTGTTTCAGATTGTTTGTCGGTTCTATCGATACAAAATGTTCCCACAGACAATTGGGACCCTATTCTGGTAAACATATGCACCGCAGCATCACCAGAAAAATCATTACTTCTATGGGAGCAATCGCTCTCATCAAGAAGAGACTGCCCAACGTGGCAGAAAATGAACGAATTCTTAACTACCCAATATGAAATTTCGCAAAGGGTAGATAAAAAAACAGTCAGAACTAAAAACGTTCAACACGACCTAAACAGAAGCTTTAATGCACCTCAAGTCAATAACAACAACAATTTAAATAGAAGCTTTTTCAAAGCACAATCGTTCACATCTGAACAGAACAAATATATGTCATGT
>NW_026090151.1:0-18506 GCF_024586455.1 Bactrocera neohumeralis
TAAATTTGTCATATTAATGACTTAAAGCAACTCAATATCGACTGATAAATGTGTATATACAAGAAAATCGACTTTATACCTGAATATGAGATTGTCGAATTCTTCCAAATGCACTGCCGTTATGGCCTTATGTCAACTTCAGTAAGATGAAGAAGGTTAATTAACTTAAATATGTTAAATTAGTGATTTAGGGCAACTCAATATCGACTAATAAATGTGTATATACAAGAAAATCGACTTTATACCTAAAAATAAAATTGTCGAATTCTTCCAAAAGCACTGCCGTTATGGCTTTATGTCAACTTCAGCAAGATAAAGAAAGTTAATTACCTTAATATTTAATGTTAATGATTTGAAGCAACTCAATATCGACTGCTAAATGTGTATATACAAGAAAATCGACTTTAAACCTGAATATAAAATTGTCGAATTTTTCCAAATGCACTAAAGTTATGGCTTTATGTCGGTGAAGGTGAATTAACTTAAATGTGTTAAATTAGTGATTTAAGGCAACACAATATCGACTATTAAATGTGTATATACAATAAAATCGACTTTATACCTGAATATAAGGTGGTCGAATTCTTCCAAATGCACTGCCGTTATGGCTTTATGTCAACTTCAGTAATATGAAGAAGGTTAATTTACTTAAATATTTGATGCTAATGATTAGAAGCAACCCAATATTGACTGCTAAATGTGTATATACAAGAAAATCGACTTTATACCTGAATATAAGGTGGTCGAATTCTTCCAAATGCACTGCCGTTATGGCTTTACGTCAACTTCGGTAAGATGAAGGAGGTTAGTTAACTTAAATTTGTCATATTAATGACTTAAAGCAACTCAATATCGACTGCTAAATGTGTATATACAAGAAAATCGACTTTATACCTGAATATGAGATTGTCGAATTCTTCCAAATGCACTGCCGTTATGGCTTTATGTCAACTTTAGTAAGATGAAGAAGGTTAATTAACTTAAATCTGTTAAATTAGTGGTAATTTAAGGCAACTCAATATCGACTACTAAATGTGTATATACAATAAAATCGACTTTATACCTGAATATAAAAATGTCGAATTCTTCCAAATGCACTGCCGTTATGGCTTTATGTCAACTTCAGTAATATGAAAAAGGTTAATTAACTTAAATATTTGATGCTAATGATTAGAAGCAACCCAATGGAGGATGGAGTCTTGTGTAGAAGTTCACGCAAGTGAGGAAAGTTCTCTGATCGCCATTCACTTGGGAGTGGCCAGAAACGATTCTTTTACACATGGCTCAAGCAGATCACAACTTCCGGTCTTTGACCAAGTATCCTCTGGGTAGCCTAAGAACATCCGTTCGAAGGCGAGCTAATGTGAGAAGGCGAAACATCCCCTGCTTAGGGTTGTGCGCTGGGTTTGGGACCCGCCACGTAAAAAACACCCCCAATGAAAAGAAAGGAAGAGAAACCCCCCCCCTTTTGATGACGACCATGGCAAACGAAATAAGGACTACGAAATAAGGGCATGCACCTGGAATGTCCGGACCCTTAATTGGGAAGGTGCCGCTGCCCAGCTGGTTGATGTCCTCGCGAAAATAAAGGCTGACATCACCGCCGTCCAAGAAATGCGATGGACGGGACAAGGACAGAGAAGAGTAGGTCCTTGTGACATTTACTACAGTGGCCATATAAAGGAGCGCAAGTTTGGTGTTGGATTCGTGGTGGGAGAGAGACTCCGTCGCCGAGTACTATCATTCACTCCGGTGAATGAACGTCTAGCCACAATCCGCATCAAAGCGAGGTTCTTCAACATATCGCTGATTTGCGCCCACGCCCCGACGGAAGAGAAGGACGATGTGACCAAAGATGCCTTCTATGAGCGCTTGGAGCGCACTTATGAGAGCTGCCCCCGCCACGATGTCAAAATCGTGCTTGGCGACTTTAACGCCAGGGTGGGCAAAGAAGGTATATTTGGCACTACGGTCGGTAAATTCAGCCTCCACGACGAAACATCCCCAAATGGGCTGAGGCTGATCGACTTCGCCGGGGCCCGAAATATGGTTATCTGTGGTACTAGATTCCAGCACAAGAAGATACATCAAGCTACCTGGCAGTCTCCGGATCGAAAAACTACCAACCAGATCGATCATGTTGTGATAGATGGAAGACACGTCTCCAGTGTTTTAGATGTGCGTGCGCTCCGAGGTCCTAACATCGACTCGGATCACTATCTTGTTGCAGCCAAGATACGCACCCGCCTCTGTGCAGCAAAAAACGCACGTCAACAAACACAAGGAAGGTTCGACGTCGAGAAGCTGCAATCACAACAGACAGCCGAACGATTTTCTACTCGGCTTGCACTCCTGCTCTCTGAGAGCACTCGTCAACAACTCGGTATAAGGGAACTGTGGAACGGCATTTCAAATTCCTTACGTACAGCTGCAACCGAAACCATTGGTTTTCGGAAAGAGCAAAAGAACAGCTGGTACGACGAGGAGTGCCGTGTCGCAGCGGAGAGAAAACAGGTTGCCTACCTCGCAACGTTACGATCGACCCCTACACGTGCGGGATGGGATAGATACCGAGAGTTGAAGAGGGAAGCGAGACGCATTTGCAGACAGAAGAAGAAAGAGGCCGAAATGCGTGAGTACGAAGAGCTTGATAAGCTGGCTGACAGGGGTAATGCTCGAAAATTCTACGAAAAAATGCGGCGGCTTACAGAAGGTTTCAAGACCGGAGCATACTCTTGTAGAACCCCCAAAGGTGATCTAGTCACTGATGCCCAGAGCATACTTAAATTATGGAGGGAACACTTCTCCAGCCTGCTGAATGGCAGTGAACGCACAACACCAGGAGAAGAAGAACCCGATTCCCCAATCGATGACGATGGAGCAGACGTTCCATTACCCGACCATGAAGAAGTTCGAATAGCAATTGCCCGCCTGAAGAACAACAAAGCGGCAGGGGCCGACGGATTGCCGGCCGAGCTATTCAAACACGGCGGCGAAGAACTGATAAGGTGCATGCATCAGCTTCTTTGTAAAATATGGTCGGACGAAAGCATGCCCAACGATTGGAATTTAAGTGTGCTATGCCCAATCCATAAAAAAGGAGACCCCACAATCTGCGCCAACTACCGTGGGATTAGCCTCCTGAACATCGCATATAAGGTTCTATCGAGCGTATTGTGTGAAAGATTAAAGCCCACCGTCAACAAACTGATTGGACCTTATCAGTGTGGCTTCAGACCTGGAAAATCAACAACCGACCAGATATTCACCATGCGCCAAATCTTGGAAAAGACCCGTGAAAGGAGAATCGACACACACCACCTCTTTGTCGATTTCAAAGCTGCTTTCGACAGCACGAAAAGGAGCTGCCTTTATGCCGCGATGTCTGAATTTGGTATCCCCGCAAAACTAATACGGCTGTGTAAGTTGACGCTGAGCAACACGAAAAGCTCCGTCAGGATCGGGAAGGACCTCTCCGAGCCGTTCGATACCAAACGAGGTTTCAGACAAGGCGACTCTCTATCGTGTGACTTCTTCAACCTGCTTCTGGAGAAAATAGTTCGAGCTGCAGAACTAAACAGAGAAGGTACCATCTTCTATAAGAGTGTACAGCTGCTGGCGTATGCCGACGATATTGATATCATCGGCCTCAACACCCGCGCCGTTAGTTCTGCTTTCTCCAGGCTGGACAAGGAAGCACAGAAAATGGGTCTGGCAGTGAACGAGGGCAAAACGAAATATCTCCTGTCATCAAACAAACAGTCGTCGCACTCGCGACTTGGCTCTCACGTCACTGTTGACAGTCATAACTTTGAAGTTGTAGATAATTTCGTCTACTTAGGAACCAGTATTAACACCACGAACAATGTCAGCCTGGAAATCCAACGCAGGATTGCTCTTGCCAACAGGTGCTACTTCGGACTGAGTAGGCAATTGAAAAGTAAAGTCCTCTCTCGACGAACAAAAACTAAACTCTATAAGTCCCTCATAATTCCCGTCCTGCTATATGGTGCAGAGGCTTGGGCGATGACAGCAACCGATGAGTCGACGTTACGAGTTTTCGAGAGAAAAATTCTGCGAAAGATTTATGGTCCTTTGCGCATTGGCCACGGCGAATATCGCATTCGATGGAACGATGGGCTGTACGAGATATACGACGACATTGACATAGTTCAGCGAATTAAAAGACAGCGGCTACGCTGGCTAGGTCATGTTGTCCGGATGGATGAAAACACTCCAGCTCTGAAAGTATTCGACGCAGTACCCGCCGGGGGAAGCAGAGGAAGAGGAAGACCTCCACTCCGTTGGAAGGACCAAGTGGAGAAGGACCTGGCTTCGCTTGGAATATCCAATTGGCGCCACGTAGCGAAAAGAAGAAACGACTGGCGCGCTGTTGTTAACTCGGCTATAATCGCGTAAGCGGTGTCTAGGCCAATTAAGAAGAAGAACCCAATATTGACTGCTAAATGTGTATATACAAGAAAATCGACTTTATACCTGAATATAAGGTGGTCAGATGAAGAGGTGAAGTTAACTTAAATTTTATGCTAATGACTTAAAAATCAATATTGATGCTAATGTATATACAAGAAAATCGACTTTATACCCCAATATTGTCGAATTCTTCCAAATGCACTGTTATGGCTTTATCAACTTCAGTAAGATGAAGAAGGTTAATTAACTTAAAGATGTTAAATTAATGATTAAAGCAACTCAATATTGACTGCTAAATGTGTATATACAAGAAAATCGACTTTATACCTGAATATAAGATTGTCGAATTCTTCCAAATGCACTGCCGTTATGGCTTTATGTCAACTTCAGTAAGATGAAGAAGGTTAATTATCTTAAATATTTGATGTTAATGATTTGAAGCAACTCAATATCGACTGCTAAATGTGTATATACAAGAAAATCGACTTTATACCTGAATATAAAATTGTCGAATTCTTCCAAATGCACTGCCGTTATGGCTTTATGTCAACTTCAGTAAGATGAAGAAGGTTAATTATCTTAAATATTTGATTATACTGATTTGAGGCAACTCAATATTGACTGCTAAATGTGTATATACAAGAAAAGCGACTTTATACCTGAATATAAAATTGTCGAATTCTTCCAAATGCACTGCCGTTATGGCTTTATGTCAACTTCAGCAAGATGAAGAAGGTTAATTAACTTAAATATTTGATGTTAATGATTTGAAGCAACTCAATATCGACTGCTAAATGTGTATATACAAGAAAATCGACTTTATACCTGAATATAAAATTGTCGAATTTTTCCAAATGCACTAAAGTTATGGCTTTATGTCAACTTCAGCAAGATAAAGAAAGTTAATTACCTTAAATATTTGATGTTAGTGATTTGAAGCAACTCAATATCGACTGCTAAATATGTATATACAAGAAAATCTACTTTATACCTGAATATAAAATTGTCGAATTCTTCCAAATGCACTGCCATTTTGGCTTTATGTCAACTTTAGTAAGATAAAGAAGGTTAATTAACTTAAATGTGTTAAATTAGTGATTTAAGGCAACTCAATATCGACTACTAAATGTGTATATACAATAAAATCGACTTTATACCTGAATATAAGATTGTCGAATTCTTCCAAATGCACTGCCGTTATGGCTTTATGCCAACTTCAGCAAGATGTAGAAGGTTAATTATCTTAAATATTTGATATTAGTGATTTGAAGCAACTCAATATCGACTGCTAAATGTGTATATACAAGCAAATCGACTTTATACCTGAATATAAGATTGTCGAATTCTTCCAACTGCACAGCCGTTATGGCTTTATGCCAACTTCAGCAAGATGAAGAAGGTTAATTATTTTAAATATTCGATGTTAAAGATTTGAAGCAACTCAATATCGACTGCTAAATGTGTATATACAAGAAAATCGACTTTATACCTGAATATGAGATTGTCGAATTCTTTCAAATGCACTGCCGTTATGGCTTTATGCCACCTTCAGCAAGATGAAGAAGGTTGAATTATCTAAAATATTTGATGCTAATGATTTGAAGCAACTCAATATCGGCTGCTAAATGTGTATATACAAGCAAATCGACTTTATAACTGAATATAAAATTGTCGAATTCTTCCAAATGCACTGCCGTTATGGCTTTATGTCAACTTCTGTAGGATGAAGAAGGCTCAATAACTTAAATAAGTTACATTAATGATTTAGAGCAAATCAATATCGATTGCTTAATATGTATATCAATGAAAATCCACTTTATACCTGAATATAAGATTGTCGAATTCTTCCAAATGCACTGCCGTTATGGCTTTATGTCAACTTCAGTAAGATGAAGAAGGTTAATTAACTTAAATATGTTAAATTAGTGATTTAGGGCAACTCAATATCGACTAATAAATGTGTATATACAAGAAAATCGACTTTATACCTAAATATAAGATTGTCGAATTCTTCCAAATGCACTGCCGTATGGCTTTATGTCAACTTCAGCAAGATGAAGAAGGTTAATTAACTTAAATATTTGATGTTAATGATTTGAAGCAACTCAATATTGACTGCCAAATGTGTAAATACAAGAAAATCGACTTTATACCTGAATATAAAATTGTCGAATTCTTCCAAATGCACTGCCGTTATGGCTTTATGTCAACTTCAGCAAGATGAAGAAGGTTAATTATCTTAAATATTTGATATTAATGATTAGAAGCAACTCAATATCGACTGCTAAATGTGTATATACAAGAAAATCGACTTTATACCTGAATATAAGATTGTCGAATTCTTCCAAATGCACTGCCGTTATGGCTTTATGTCAACTTCAGCAAGATGAAGAAGGTTAATTAACTTAAATATTTGATGTTAATGATTTGAAGCAACTCAATATCGACTGCTAAATGTGTATATACAAGAAAATCGACTTTATACCTGAATATAAAATTGTCGAATTCTTCCAAATGCACTGCCGTTATGGCTTTATGTCAATTTCAGCAAGATGAAGAAGGTTAATTATCTTAAATATTTGATGTTAATGATTTGAAGCAACTCAATATCGACTGCTAAATGTGTATATACAAGAAAATCGACTTTATACCTGAATATAAAATTGTCGAATTCTTCCAAATGCACTGCCGTTATGGCTTTATGTCAACTTCAGCAAGATGAAGAAGGTTAATTATCTTAAATATTTGATGTTAATGATTTGAAGCAACTCAGTATTAACTGCTAAATGTGTATATACAAGAAAAGCGACTTTATACCTGAATATAAGATTGTCGAATTCTTCCAAATGCACTGCCGTTATGGCTTTATGCCAACTTCAGCAAGATGAAGAAGGTTAATTATCTTAAATATTTGATGTTAATGATTTGAAGCAACTCAATATCGACTGCTAAATGTGTATATACAAGAAAATCGACTTTATACCTGAATATAAGATTGTCGAATTCTTCCAAATGCACTGCCGTTATGGCTTTATGTCAACTTCAGCAAGATGAAGAAGGTTAATTATCTTAAATATTTGATGTTAATGATTTGAAGCAACTCAATATCGACTGCTAAATGTGTATATACAAGAAAATCGACTTTATACCTGAATATAAATTGTCGAATTCTTCCAAATGCACTGCCGTTATGGCTTTATGTCAACTTCAGCAAGATGAAGAAGGTTAATTACTTAAATATTTGATGTTAATGATTTGAAGCAACTCAATATCGACTGCTAAATGTGTATATACAAGAAAATCGACTTTATACCTGAATATAAAATTGTCGAATTCTTCCAAATGCACTGCCGTTATGGCTTTATGTCAACTTCACCAAGATGAAGAAGGTTGATTATCTTAAATATTTGATGTTAATGATTAGAAGCAACTCAATATCGACTGCTAAATGTGTATATACAAGAAAATCGACTTTATACCTGAATATAAAATTGTCGAATTCTTCCAAATGCACTGCCGTTATGGCTTTATGCCAAGAAAATCGACTTTATACCTGAATATAAAATTGTCGAATTCTTCCAAATGCACTGCCGTTATGGCTTTATGTCAACTTCAGCAAGATGAAGAAGGTTAATTATCTTAAATATTATGATATTAATGATTTCAAATGAAGCAACTCAATATCGACTGCTAAATGTGTATATACAAGAAAATCGACTTTATACCTGAATATAAAATTGTCGAATTCTTCCAAATGCACTGCCGTTATGGCTTTATGCCAACTTCAGCAAGATGAGGAAGGTTAATTATCTTAAATATTTGATGTTAATGATTTGAAGCAACTCAATATCGACTGCTAAATGTGTATATACAAGAAAATCGACTTTATACCTGAATATAAGATTGTCGAATTCTTCCAAATGCACTGCCGTTATGGCTTTATGTCAACTTCAGCAAGATGAAGAAGGTTAATTATTCTTAAATATTTGATGTTAATGATTTGAAGCAACTCAATATCGACAGCTAAATGTGCATATACAAGAAAATCGACTTTATACCTGAATAAAAGATTGTCGAATTCTTCCAAATGCACTGCCGTTATGGCTTTATGCCAACTTCAGCAAAATGAGGAGGGTTAATTATCTTAAATATTTGATATTAATGATGAAGCAACTCAATATCGACTGCTAAATGTGTATATACAAGAAAATCGACTTTATACCTGAATATAAGATTGTCGAATTCTTCCAAATGCACTGCCGTTATGGCTTTATGTCAACTTCAGTAAGATGAAGAAGGTTAATTAACTTAAATATTTGACATTAATGATTTGAAGCAACTCAATATCGACTGCTAAATGTGTATATACAAGAAAATCGACTTTATACCTGAATATAAGATTGTCGAATTCTTCCAAATGCACTGCCGTTATGGCTTTATGTCAACTTCAGCAAGATGAAGAAGGTTAATTATCTAAAATATTTGATGTTAATGATTTGAACCAACTCAATATCGACTGCTAAATGTGTATATACAACCAAATCGACTTTATACCTGAATATAAAATTGTCGAATTCTTCCAAATGCACTGCCGTTATGGCTTTATGTCAACTTCAGTAAGATGAAGAAGGTTAATTATCTTAAATATTTGATGTTAATGATTTGAAGCAACTCAATATCGACTGCTAAATGTGTATATACAAGAAAATCGACTTTATACCTGAATATAAAATTGTCGAATTCTTCCAAATGCACTGCCGTTATGGCTTTATGCCAACTTCAGCAAGATGAAGAAGGTTAATTATCTTAAATATTTGATGTTAATGATTTGAAGCAACTCAATATCGACTGCTAAATGTGTATATACAAGAAAATCGACTTTATACCTGAATATAAAATTGTCGAATTCTTCCAAATGCACTGCCGTTATGGCTTTATGTCAACTTCGATAAGATGAAGAAGGCTAATTTACTTAAATATTTGATGTTAATGATTTGAAGCAACTCAATACTGACTGCTAAATGTGTATATACAAGAAAATCGACTTTATACCTGAATATAAAATTGTCGAATTCTTCCAAATGCACTGCCATTTTGGCTTTATGTCAACTTTAGTAAGATAAAGAAGGTTAATTAACTTAAATGTGTTAAATTAGTGATTTAAGGCAACTCAATATCGACTACTAAATGTGTATATACAATAAAATCGACTTTATACCTGAATATAAGATTGTCGAATTCTTCCAAATGCACTGCCGTTATGGCTTTATGCCAACTTCAGCAAGATGAAGAAGGTTAATTATCTTAAATATTTGATATTAGTGATTTGAAGCAACTCAATATCGACTGGTAAATGTGTATATACAAGAAAATCGACTTTATACCTGAATATAAGATTGTCGAATTCTTCCAACTGCACTGCCGTTATGGCTTTATGCCAACTTCAGCAAGATGAAGAAGGTTAATTATTTTAAATATTCGATGTTAAAGATTTGAAGCAACTCAATATCGACTGCTAAATGTGTATATACAAGAAAATCGACTTTATACCTGAATATAAGATTGTCGAATTCTTCCAAATGCACTGCCGTTATGGCTTTATGCCAACTTCAGCAAGATGAAGAAGGTGAATTATCTAAAATATTTGATGCTAATGATTTGAAGCAACTCAATATCGACTGCTAAATGTGTATATACAAGAAAATCGACTTTATACCTGAATATAAAATTGTCGAATTCTTCCAAATGCACTGCCGTTATGGCTTTATGTCAACTTCAGTAAGATGAAGAAGGTTAATTAACTTAAATATTTGATTAATGATTTAGAAGCAACTCAATATCGACTGCTAAATGTGTATATACAAGAAAATCGACTTTATACCTGAATATAAGATTGTCGAATTCTTCCAAATGCACTGCCGTTATGGCTTTATGTCAACTTCAGCAAGATGAAGAAGGTTAATTATCTTAAATATTTGATGTTAATGATTTAAAGCAACTCAATTTCGATTGCTAAATGTGTATATACAAGAAAATCGACTTTATACCTGAATATAAAATTGTCGAATTCTGTCGAATTCTTCCAAATGCACTGCCGCTATGGCTTTATGTCAACTTGGATAACATGAAGAAGGCTAATTAACTTAAATATTTGATGTTAATGATATGAAGTACTCAATAACGACTGCTTAATGTGTATATACAAGAAAATCGACTTTATACCTGAATATAAAATATCGAATTCTTCCAAATGCACTGCCGTTATGGCTTTATGTCAACTTCAGCAAGATGAAGAAGGCTAATTTACTTAAATATTTGATGTTCTAATGATTTGAAGCAACTCAATATCGACTGCTAAATGTGTAAGTGCAAGAAAATCGACTTTATACCTGAATATAAAATTGTCGAATTCTTCCAAAGGCACTGCCGTTATGGCTTTATGCCAACTTCAGCAAGATGAAGAAGGTTAATTATCTTAAATATTTGATTAATGATTTGAAGCAACTCAATATCGACTGCTAAATGTGTATATACAAGAAAATCGACTTTATACCTGAATATAAGATTGTCGAATTCTTCCAAATGCACTGCCGTTATGGCTTTATGTCAACTTCAGCAAGATGAAGAAGGTTAATTATCTTAAATATTTGATGTTAATGATTTGAAGCAACTCAATATCGACTGCTAAATGTGTATATACAAGAAAATCGACTTTATACCTGAATATAAGATTGTCGAATTCTTCCAAATGCACTGCCGTTATGGCTTTATGTCAACTTCAGCAAGATGAAGAAGGTTAATTATCTAAAATATTTGATGTTAATGATTTGAAGCAACTCAATATCGAGTGCTAAATGTGTATATACAAGCAAATCTACTTTATACCTGAATATAAAATGGTCGAATTCTTCCAAATGCACTGCCGTTATGGCTTTATGTCAACTTCAGCAAGATGAAGAAGGCTAATTAACTTAAATATTTGATGCTAATGATTTGAAGCAACTCAATACCGACTGCTAAATGTGTATATACAAGAAAATCGACTTTATACCTGAATATAAAATTGTCGAATTCTTCCAAATGCTCTGCCGTCGTGGCTTTATGTCAACTTCAGCAAGATAAAGAAGGTTAATTAACTTAAATATTTGATTAATGATTTGAAGCAACTCAATATCGACTGCTAAATGTGTATATACAAGAAAATCGACTTTATACCTGAATATAAGATTGTCGAATTCTTCCAAATGCACTGCCGTTATGGCTTTATGCCAACTTCAGCAAGATGTAGAAGGTTAATTATCTTAAATATTTGATATTAGTGATTTGAAGCAACTCAATATCGACTGCTAAATGTGTATATACAAGAAAATCGACTTTATACCTGAATATAAGATTGTCGAATTCTTCCAAATGCACTGCCGTTATGGCTTTATGTCAACTTCAGCAAGATGAAGAAGGTTAATTATTTTAAATATTCGATGTTAAAGATTTGAAGCAACTCAATATCGACTGCTAAATGTGTATATACAAGAAAATCGACTTTATACCTGAATATGAGATTGTCGAATTCTTCCAAATGCACTGCCGTTATGGCTTTATGCCAACTTCAGCAAGATGTAGAAGGTTAATTATCTTAAATATTTGATATTAGTGATTTGAAGCAACTCAATATCGACTGCTAAATGTGTATATACAAGAAAATCGACTTTATACCTGAATATGAGATTGTCGAATTCTTATAAATGGTCTGCCGTTATGGCTTTATGTCAACTTCAGTAAGATGAAGAAGGTTAATTTTAATATGTTAAATTAGTGTATTAGAAAAATCGACTTTATACCTGAATATAAAGATTGTCGAATTCTTCCAAATGCACTGCCGTTATGGCTTTATGTCAACTTCAGTAAGATGAAGAAGGTTAATTAACTTAAATATTTGATTAATGATTTAGAAGCAACTCAATATCGACTGCTAAATGTGTATATACAAGAAAATCGACTTTATACCTGAATATAAGATTGTCGAATTCTTCCAAATGCACTGCCGTTATGGCTTTATGTCAACTTCAGCAAGATGAAGAAGGTTAATTATCTTAAATATTTGATGTTAATGATTTGAAGCACCTCAGTATTAACTGCTAAATGTGTATATACAAGAAAATCGACTTTATACCTGAATATAAGATTGTCGAATTCTTCCAAATGCACAGCCGTTATGGCTTTATGTCAACTTCAGCAAGATGAAGAAGGTTAATTACTTAAATATTTGATGTTAATGATTTGAAGCAACTCAATATCGACTGCTAAATGTGTATATACAAGAAAATCGACTTTATACCTGAATATAAGATTGTCGAATTCTTCCAAATGCACTGCCGTTATGGCTTTATGTCAACTTCAGCAAGATGAAGAAGGTTAATTACTTAAATATTTGATGTTAATGATTTGAAGCAACTCAATATCGACTGCTAAATGTGTATATACAAGAAAATCGACTTTATACCTGAATATAAAATTGTCGAATTCTTCCAAATGCACTGCCGTTATGGCTTTATGTCAACTTTAGCAAGATGAAGAAGGTTAATTGTCTTAAATATTTGATATTAATGATTTAAAGCAACTCAATATTGACTGCTAAATGTGTATATACAAGAAAATCGACTTTATACCTGAATATAAGATTGTCGAATTCTTCCAAATGCACTGCCGTTATGGCTTTATGCCAACTTCAGCAAGATGAAGAAGGTTAATTATCTTAAATATTTGATGTTAATGATTTGAAGCAACTCAATATCGACTGCTAAATGTGTATATACAAGAAAATCGACTTTATACCTGAATATAAGATTGTCGAATTCTTCCAAATGCACTGCCGTTATGGCTTTATGCCAACTTCAGCAAGATGAAGAAGGTTAATTATCTTAAATATTTGATGCTAATGATTTGAAGCAACTCAATATCGACTGCTAAATGTGTATATACAAGAAAATGGACTTTATACCTGAATATAAAATTGTCGAATTCTTCCAAAAGCACTGCAGTTATGGCCTTATGTCAACTTCAGCAAGATAAAGAAAGTTAATTACCTTAAATATTTGATGTTAATGATTTGAAGCAACTCAATATCGACTGCTTAATGTGTATATACAAGAAAATCGAATTTATACCTGAATATAAGATTGTCGAATTCTTCCAAATGCACTGCCGTTATGGCTTTATGTCAACTTCAGCAAGATGAAGAAGGCTAATTTACTTAAATATTTGACATTAATGATTTGAAGCAACTGAGTATCGACTGCTAAATATGTATATACAAGAAAATCTACTTTATACCTGAATATAAAATTGTCGAATTCTTCCAAATGCACTGCCGTTATGGCTTTATGTCAACTTCAGCAAGATGAAGAAGGTTAATTAACTTAAATATTTGAAATTAGTGATTTAAGCAACTCAATATCGACTGCTAAATGTGTGTATACAATAAAATCGACTTTATACCTGAATATAAGATTGTCGAATTCTTCCAAATGCACTGCCGTTATGGCTTTATGCCAACTTCAGCAAGATGTAGAAGGTTAATTATCTTAAATATTTGATATTAGTGATTTGAAGCAACTCAATATCGACTGCTAAATGTGTATATACAAGAAAATCGACTTTATACCTGAATATAAGATTGTCGAATTCTTCCAAATGCACTGCCGTTATGGCTTTATGTCAACTTCAGCAAGATGAAGAAGGTTAATTATCTTAAATATTTGATGTTAATGATTTGAAGCAACTCAATATCGACTGCTAAATGTGTATATACAAGAAAATCGACTTTATACCTGAATATAAGATTGTCGAATTCTTCCAAATGCACTGCCGTTATGGCTTTATGTCACTTCAGCAAGATGAAGAAGGTAATTACTTAAAATATTTGATGTTAATGATTTGAAGCAACTCAATATCGACTGCTAAATGTGTATATACAAGAAAATCGACTTTATAACTGAATATAAAATTGTCGAATTCTTCCAAATGCACTGCCGTTATGGCTTTATGTCAACTTCTGTAGGATGAAGAAGGCTCAATAACTTAAATAAGTTACATTAATGATTTAGAGCAAATCAATATCGATTGCTTAATATGTATATCAATGAAAATTCACTTTATACCTGAATATAAGATTGTCGAATTCTTCCAAATGCACTGCCGTTATGGCTTTATGTCAACTTCAGTAAGATGAAGAAGGTTAATTAACTTAAATATGTGAAATTAGTGATTTAGGGCAACTCAATATCGACTAATAAATGTGTATATACAAGAAAATCGACTTTATACCTAAATATAAGATTGTCGAATTCTTCCAAATGCACTGCCGTATGGCTTTATGTCAACTTCAGCAAGATGAAGAAGTTTAATTAACTTAAATATTTGATGTTAATGATTTGAAGCAACTCAATATCGACGACTGAATGTGTATATACAAGAAAATCGACTTTATACCTGAATATAAAATTGTCGAATTCTTCCAAAAGCACTGCAGTTATGGCCTTATGTCAACTTCAGTAAGATGAAGAAGGCTAATTGCCTAAAATATTTGATGCTAATGATGAGAAGCAACCCAATATTGACTGCTAAATGTGTATATACAAGAAAATCGACTTTATACCTGAATATAAAATTGTCGAATTCTTCCAAAAGCACTGCAGTTATGGCCTTATGTCAACTTCAGTAAGATGAAGAAGGCTAATTGTCCAAAATATTTGATGCTAATGATTAGAAGCAACTCAATATTGACTGCTAAATGTGTATATACAAGAAAATCGACTTTATACCTGAATATAAGATTGTCGAATTCTTCCAAATGCACTGCAGTTATGGCTTTATGTCAACTGCAGCAAGATGAAGAAGGTTAATTGACTTATATATGATAAACTAATGATTTAAAGCAACTCAATATCGACTGCTAAATGTGTATATACAAGAAAATCGACTTTATACCTGAATATAAAATTGTCGAATTCTTCCAAAAGCACTGCAGTTATGGCTTTATGTCAACTTCAGTAAGATGAAGAAGGCTAATTGTCTAAAATATTTGATGTTAATGATTTAAAGCAACTCAATATCGACTGCTAAATGTGTATATACAAGCAAATCGACTTTATACCTGAATATAAAATTGTCGAATTCTTCCAAATGCACTGCCGTTATGGCTTTATGTCAACTTCAGCAAGATGAAGAAGGTTAATTACTTAAATATTTGATGTTAATGATTTGAAGCAACTCAATATCGACTGCTAAATGTGTATATACAAGAAAATCGACTTTATACCTGAATATAAGATTGTCGAATTCTTCCAAATGCACTGCCGTTATGGCTTTATGTCAACTTCAGCAAGATGTAGAAGGTTAATTATCTTAAATATTTGATATTAGTGATTTGAAGCAACTCAATATCGACTGCTAAATGTGTATATACAAGCAAATCGACTTTATACCTGAATATAAAATTGTCGAATTCTTCCAAATGCACTGCCGTTATGGCTTTATGCCAACTTCAGCAAGATGAAGAAGGTTAATTATTTTAAATATTCGATGTTAAAGATTTGAAGCAACTCAATATCGACTGCTAAATGTGTACATATATACAAGAAAATCGACTTTATACCTGAATATGAGATTGTCGAATTCTTCCAAATGCACTGCCGTTATGGCTTTATGCCAACTTCAGCAAGATGTAGAAGGTTAATTATCTTAAATATTTGATATTAGTGATTTGAAGCAACTCAATATCGACTGCTAAATGTGTATATACAAGCAAATCGACTTTATACCTGAATATGAGATTGACGAATTCTTCCAAATGCACTGCCGTATGGCTTTATGTCAACTTCAGCAAGGTGAAGAAGTTTAATTAACTTAAATATTTGATGTTAATGATTTGAAGCAACTCAATATCGACGACTGAATGTGTATATACAAGAAAATCGACTTTATACCTGAATATAAAATTGTCGAATTCTTCCATATGCACTGCCGTTATGGCTTTATGTCAACTTCTGTAGGATGAAGAAGGCTCAATAACTTAAATAAGTTACATTAATGATTTAGAGCAAAACAATATCGATTGCTTAATATGTATATCAATGAAAATCCACTTTATACCTGAATATAAGATTGTCGAATTCTTCCAAATGCACTGCCGTTATGGCTTTATGCCAACTTCAGCAAGATGTAGAAGGTTAATTATCTTAAATATTTGATATTAGTGATTTGAAGCAACTCAATATCGACTGCTAAATGTGTATATACAAGCAAATCGACTTTATACCTGAATATAAGATTGTCGAATTCTTCCAACTGCACAGCCGTTATGGCTTTATGCCAACTTCAGCAAGATGAAGAAGGTTAATTATCTTAAATATTTGATGTTAATGATTTGAAACAACTCAACATCGACTGCTAAATGTGTATATACAAGAAAATCGACTTTACACCTGAATATAAGATTGTCGAATTCTTCCAAATGCACTGCCGTTATGGCTTTATGCCAACTTCAGCAAGATGAAGAAGGTGAATTATCTAAAATATTTGATGCTAATGAATTGTCGAATTCTTCCAAATGCACTGCCGTTATGGCCTTATGCACACTTCAGCAAGATGTAGAAGGTAAATTATCTTAAATATTTGATGCTAATGATTAGAAGCAACCCAATATTGACTGCTAAATGTGTATATACAAGAAAATCGACTTTATACCTGAATATAAAATTGTCGAATTCTTCCAAATGCACTGCCGTTATGGCTTTATGTCAACTTCAGCAAGATGAAGAAAGTTAATTACCTTAAATATTTGATGTTAATGATTTGAAACAACTCAATATCGACTGCTAAATGTGTATATACAAGAAAATCGACTTTATACCTGAATATAAAATTGTCGAATTTTTCCAAATGCACTAAAGTTATGGCTTTATGTCAACTTCAGCAAGATGAAGAAGGCTAATTTACTTAAATATTTGATGTTCTTTGATTTGAAGCAACAACTGAGTATCGACTGCTAAATAGTGTATATACAAGAAAATCGACTTTATACCTGAATATAAAATTGTCGAATTCTTCCAAATGCACTGCAGTTATGGCTTTATGTCAACTTCGGTAAGATGAAGAAGGATAATTAACTTAAATATGTTACACTAGTGATTTAGGGCAACTCAATATCGACTACTAAATGTGTATATACAAGAAAATCGACTTTATACCTGAATATAAGATTGTCGAATTCTTCCAAATGCACTGCCGTTATGGCTTTACGTCAACTTCGGTAAGATGAAGAAGGTTAATTAAGTTATATATGTTAATGTAATGACTTAAAGCAACTCAATATCGACTGCTAAATGTGTATATACAAGAAAATCGACTTTATACCTGAATATGAGATTGTCGAATTCTTCCAAATGCACTGCCGTTATGGCCTTATGTCAACTTCAGTAAGATGAAGAAGGTAAATTAACTTAAATATGTTAAATTAATGATTTAAAGCAACTCAATATCGACTAATAAATGTGTATATACAAGAAAATTCGACTTTATACCTAAATATAAGATTGTCGAATTCTTCCAATTGCACTGCCGTTATGGCTTTATATCCACTTCAGTAAGATGAAGAATGTTAGTTATCTTAAATAAATGAAGTAAATGTTTTGAAGCAACTCAATATCGACTGCTAAATGTGTATATACAAGTAAATCGACTTTATACCTGAATATAAGATTGTCGAATTCTTCCAAATGTACTGCCGTTATGGCTTTATGTCAACTTCTGTAAGATGAAGAAGGCTTAATTAACTTAAATAAGTTACATTAATGATTTAGAGCAAATCAATATCGATTACTTTTCAGCAAGATGGAAAATTAATTATCTAAATATTTGATATTTTGATTTGAACAACTCAATATCGATTAAATTTTATACAAGAAAAAGATTTTTTCCCGAAAATTAAATTTCGAATTCTTCCCCAAAACCCGTTTTGGGTTATCCCTTCAGAAAATGAAGAATAAATTACTTTTAAAAATTTTTTGATTTTA
>NW_026090152.1:0-29781 GCF_024586455.1 Bactrocera neohumeralis
TTAATGACTATTTAAACACTGATTAGCAATTAAGCTGTGGGGCACATATTAAAGTTTGATTACTCTAAGAAAATTACAAATATAGCGCTATGTGGTATATTTAAAATATTTTTTAATAACTTTAATAAACCATTTTTTGTACAATGATCCCTGAGTACTTATAATTGAAAATTACAGAATAACTTGGCCAATTATCCTTTGCTACTGTGATTGGTTGCGCTCTTCTTAGTCTTCCAGTAAGTCCTCACTAATTAGTTTTTCTAAACTGTGTTTATGCAGTATCCAAACTAGAACTTTTGGCCTTACTGCCGCTATTGCTACTGCACCTGATGGT
This sequence comes from Bactrocera neohumeralis, assembly GCF_024586455.1. NCBI lineage: Eukaryota > Metazoa > Arthropoda > Insecta > Diptera > Tephritidae > Bactrocera > Bactrocera neohumeralis. The sequence continues at coordinate 335 of NW_026090152.1, forward strand.
GTTTGCTGTGTATACAACTGGTAAATTACTGTTGCGTTAAATTATGAACCATTGTGTTGCATTGTAGCGAAAAATTGCAGCGTAGCCGCTGTATTTTAATTCGCTGAACTATGTCCAACGTGACAACGCGAATACCGCTTTCGATTGAACGATGAGTTGTATGAAATATACGACGACATTGACGTAGTTTAGCGAATTAAAAGACAGCGGATACGCTGGCTAGGTCATGTCGTCCAATGGGATGAAAATACTCCAGCTCTGTAACATTTATTGTATAAGTCACCACAAGATATATATATACGCGGAATAAATACAAATTAAAAATAACCAAAAAGCTATAAAACAAATTTTTTTATTACAACTTGAAAGAAGAATTTAATCTGAATATTCGTAACACATAAAATGTAAGCTAAATTTCGCATTTCATGCTCACTTTACAGATTTATATTACACTAGTGGATCAGGCCACACTTTGCTGTGGTATTCATATAATAAATTATTCAATTCAGTAAAAAATTTATATATGAATAAAAGGGAACACGTTTTTGTCGGTATAAGAGTCCAAGGGATTGTACTCGAGGTTTAATTTTGAATATGTTCACAAAATAAATTTCATTGGAAAAATTTATTTATTAACTTGTATTTTAAATCTGTCAGCGACTTTCCTCTCGTTTTGTTTCTGATAGCAAGCTGATAAAACTGGTTTTCGTGACACCCAAAACCGGTAGAGTTTCCTTTTCAAACGTCAAACTAGTAATTTGCAACAAGTTTGTCGATAAATTGTTTACTTTTTAACTCACCCTTGAATGCGATCATTGGATTGTTAATAAAAGTCCCAATTTAATAGCTATACACTTATTACTATTCACTATCTTAGCTTACAACCTCTTACTAATGTCAACTAAAACTAGAACGAGTCACTTTCAACTTGTCTTTGTTGCTACATTTTTAAAAAGTGCATATGCTAGTGTTAATTTATATTGCTTACTTAAATTTCTTTCTTGTTTTTATTTGTTTTCCATCTTTATTCACAGCTGTTTGCGAGTTTCTAACTTTTCGTGTGTCACAGTGCATCTCAAACTGCTCGCTACATTGGTTGTCACCTTTGATAACAAATAATTTTTATTGCATTTATTTCTTATAAATGTTTTTGTCATTACTCTTTTTACTTTTATTATTTAAAATTTTTGGTAATTTTATTTAATAATGTTTTTTGTCATTATGACTTGCAATTTCCCGAATTGTACTGTCAAAGACGAGTCGGAAGACTTTGTTTCTTGCTGCCTATGTGACGGGCTTGCCCATCTTAAATGTGCTGGACGCTCAGGTGGGATATTGGATTTTATTCTTGATAGCAAGGGCTTGCGCTGATCTTGCATAAAATGCAAACCGACAGAAATTGAATTATTTAAAGTCTTTAAGCAGACGCGCAATATTTTCAAACAGACTGGCCGTGAGCTTGAAACCCTTACCGAAAAATTTAGGGATTATGAAATATTGTTTCAGTCATTTAAATGCCTAATTGATCAAGAAGAGAATCCAAAACCTTCCTCTAAACGTAAACGTTCGTCTGATGAAGAGACCACTGCATCTTACTTAAAAAGAATGCCCCCACCCAACATTGACCTCATCAATCTTTCTTCCCGTTGTCCTCAAAGAGAGAAGGATTCGTCTGCTCAGAATACAGAGAAAGCTTTAACGGGACAAGGTAAGCAAATTTAGTTATACGCGGAAAAATTCAATTCTCATCTCAAGACTTGCTGCGGATACCACAGTCGATGACATAAAGTGTTATATTTCGTCAAAATTAGAAACGAACGATACAGATATGCAAACCCTTACTTTCAAGTACGACAGAGATATTTCGTCTTTTAAGGTCGTCATATCCGCTGACAATTTTCCATTGGTTCTTGGCAGCTCATTCTGGCCATCTGGTTTCTTTGCGCGTGAATTTGAGCAACAAAAAACTGATTAACAATAATTTGCTGAGTATTTATTATCAAAATGTTCGAGGTCTTAATACAAAACTTACTGATCTGTATTTAAATAGCATTAATTGTAATTTTAAAGTCATTGGTTTCACAGAAACTTGGCTAATGTCCCACATTTTTTATTATGAGATATTCAATAGCGAATTTCAAATCTTTAGATATGACCGGCTGTGCAGAATAGGAGGTGGTGTCGTGTTTGCTGTTCATTCTTCAATTCCATCTGAAGAAGTCGAAGTTCCGCATGCAGGCTTCATAAAATTTAAATGCGTACGAATTTGTGCTAATATTGGCCATATCTACTTAACTTTATTTTATATATCGCCTCAATCGGACTTATCTGTATATATGCTGCATGCTTCTTTAATAAATAATGTTTTCTACATGGCTAATAATACTGATTCCATGACTGTTTTGGGCGATTTCAATTTACAGTGTATTTATATCATGGTAATCTATTGATAATTACATCATTCCTGTTAGTACTCGCTTATGTTTTAACGAGTTCTTAGATGAAATTTCGGAGTTGGGTCTTAACCAAATTAATTTAATTTCAAACAAGTTTGGTAAGTTCTTAGATCTGGTTTACGTTGATAACGATTCAATATTCTCTGTCGTCCGATGTGATCCTTTGGTTCTGTCAGAGGGCTCGTGTCATCCTGCTTTGGTAATTAATATCGACATAGTTATAATAATACACAAGACTTTTGTTCTCGGTTCAACTTTCCGAAAGCTAATTTTAAGAAGTTTAATTCCGAACTTTTTAAAGTAACTTGGCCAGATTATAGTGGCAATATTGAATTTAGTGTCTCCCATTTTAATGAAACTATTTTAAATTTATTTAAAATTTTTCATTCATTTCCAAAATTTGTTTTTACTCAGAGAATGAGTTCTAATTTATGGTTTTCGAGAGAGTTATGTAAATTTAAAAAAATAGAAAATCTCGTGCTTTTAAACTATTTAAAAAAACTGGTTTAGTTGTTGACTATTCAATATAATTTAAATTGCGTCGACAATTTGCTGAACTTAACAAGATATGTTGTACAAACAAAGTAAAAAATAATATTATACGTATTTCAAAATTGTTCTATGGTTTCGTCAACTCTAAACGCATGATTTCTAATTTTCCGTCCGCGATGAAATATAAGTCTACCATGTCCAGTGAACCTCACACTATTTCTAATCTGTTCGCTGAATTCTTTAGATCCAATTCTTCTTCTTCTTTATTGGCGTAGTCACCGCTTACGCGATTATAGCCGAGTTAACAACAGCGCGCCAGTCGTTTCTTCTTTTCGCTAGGTAGCGCCAATTGGATATTTCAAGCGAAGCCAGGTCCTTCTCCACTTGGTCCTTCCTTTTACTGCGTCGCTACTGCGTCGCTACTGCGTCGAATACTTTCAGAGCTGGAGTGTTTTCATCCATCCGGACAACATTACCTAGCCAGCGTAGCCGCTGCCTTTTAATTCGCTGAACTATGTCAATGTCGTCGTATATCTCGTACAGCTCATCGTTCCATCGAATGCGATATTCGCCTTGGCCAATGCGCAAAGGACCATAAATCTTTCGCAGAATTTTCTCTCGAAAACTCGTAACGTCGACTCATCGGTTGCTGTCATCGCCCAAGCCTCTGCACCATATAGCAGGACGGGAATTATGAGCGACTTATAGAGTTTAGCTTTTGTTCGTCGAGAGAGGACTTTACTTTTCATTGCCTACTCAGTCCGAAGTAGCACCTGTTGGCAAGAGCAATCCTGCGTTGGATTTCCAGGCTGACATTGTTGGTGGTGTTAATGCTGCTTCCTAAATATAAGAAACTATCTTCAACTTCAAAATTATGACTGTCAATAGTGACGTGCGAGCCAAGTCGCGAGTGCGACGGCTGTTTGTTTGATGACAGGAGATATTTCGTTTTGCCCTCGTTCACTGCCAGACCCATTTTCTGTGCTTCCTTGTCCAGCCTGGAGAAAGCAGAACTAACGGCGCGGGTGTTGAGGCCGATGATATCAATATCGTCGGCATACGCCAGCAGCTGTACACTCTTATAGAAGATGATACCTTCTCTGTTTAGTTCTGCAGCTCGAACTATTTTCTCCAGGAGCAGGTTGAAGAAGTCGCACGATAGGGAGTCGCCTTCTCTGAAACCTCGTTTGGTATCGAACGGCTCGGAGAGGTCCTTCCCGATCCTGAGCTTTTGGTGTTACTCAACGTCAGTTTACATAGCCGTATTAGTTTTGCGGGGATACCAAATTCAGACATCGCGGCATAAAGGCAGCTCCTTTTCGTGCTGTCGAAAGCAGCTTTGAAATCGACGAAGAAGTGGTGTGTGTCGATTCTCCTATCACGGGTCTTTTCCAAGATTTGGCGCATGGTGAATATCTGGTCGGTTGTTGATTTGCCAGGTCTAAAGCCACACTGATAAGGTCCAATCAGTTTGTTGGCGGTGGGCTTTAATCTTTCACACAATACGCTCGATAGAACCTTATATGCGATGTTGAGGAGGCTAATCCCACGGTAGTTGGCCCAGATTGTGGGGTCTCCTTTTTTATGGATTGGGCATAGCACACTTAAATTCCAATCGTTGGGCATGCTTTCGTCCGACCATATTTTACAAAGAAGCTGATGCATGCTCCCTATTAGTTCTTCGCCGCCGAGTTTGAATAGCTCGGCCGGCAGTCCGTCGGCCCCTGCCGCTTTGTTGTTCTTGAGGCGGGCAATTGCTATTCGAACTTCTTCATGGTCGGGAAATGGAACGTCTGCTCCATTGTCATCGATTGGGGAATCGGGTTCTCCTTCTCCTGGTGTTGTGCGTTCACTGCCATTCAGCAGGCTGGAGAAGTGTTCCCTCCATAATTTAACTATGCTCTAGGCATCAGTAACTAGATCACCTTTGGGGGTTCTACAAGAGTATGCTTGAAACCTTCTGTTAATCGCCGCTTCTTTTTTTAGAATTTTCGAGAATTACCCCTGTTTGCCAGCTTTCCAGGAAGCTTGATGAATTTTTTCTCATGGAAGGCATCTTTGGTCACATCTTCATTCTCTTCCTTCGGGGCGTGGCCGCAATTCAGCGATATATTGAAGAACTTCGCTATGATGCGGATTGTAACTAGACATTCATCCACCGGGGTAAATGACAGTACTCGTCGACGCAGTCTCTCTTCCACCAAGAATCCGACACCGAATTTGCACTCCTTTATATGGCCACTGTACTAAATGCCGCAAGGACCTACCTGAGCGAGTCCTTGTCCCGGCCATCGCATTTCTTGCACGGCGGTGAAATCAGCCTTCACTTTAACGAGGACATCAACCAGCTGGGCAGCTGCACCTTCCCAATTAAGGCGGGTCCCAAACCCAGCGCACAACCCTGTGGAGGTGATGTTTCGCCAAATTGGTTTAGGACCAGAAGCCGTGAGCAGCTTGATCCATTTGTAAAAGAATCTGGCCATTCCCAAGTGAATGGCAGTCAGAGAATTCTGAACTTCTACCCATGACTACATCCTCCAACATTATTAACATTATTTTTCTCATTTACCACAGAAAATGTTCTATTCCGCTACAACTTGCAAATTCTTTGCTACAACAACAACACGACAGGTTCACATTTCAAAGCAGCAACTGCAAGTCATTAATAGTTCACACAACAACAGCAACCGCCACACTAACAAGTGCGGTTTATTCCAGCAGCGGCAGTAAAGCCAAAATTGTACCAAGAGTAGGGAACAGCAAGCCGGGTTTATATGCTAAAAAAAGGACTAGGACATTGTTCAAGAGGGCAGTAGGACAGCCGACAGAAAGACTAAACGTTTTAGAGACTCCAGTGGAAGTGGAGGAGTACCAGAGAGTGATCATTGAACCGACCGTTTGGAGCGAGGAATATCTTGAAGTAATTTGATCTCTATCTGAGTTCAGTGACGATAGTTCACTGTTCATTCACATTTGTTTAAAACATTAATTTAACATTTAATAAAATTATCGCTTCAATCAACCAAATTTCGTCACAGTTCAGCACCGTGCTAAATTTTAAACCGATCATTGCGCGACTAGATTTTACTTACATATGTTGACGATCGACTGGTCTATTTGATCGAACAAGAAATGTCAATTCTTCGGTAGGAAAGACTGTGAATTGCTGATTTTTAGGACGATGTTGAAAAGAAAATGGCCCTGATAATAATTAAAACGATAATGTTAAAAGAGAGAAAGGAGGATCTGAAAGAGTTACTTTGTCAGAAATATGGGCAAGACGCCTTGAGAGTTTTTGTTCTGCCTTTGTTTTTGGTTCTGACTTTTCGGTGCAACCAAAAGATATGCCTAGTTCGTTGGGATTAACTTAAGAATTGGAAGCAAATCTCGCTCGATATTTTCTTGTAAACTCCTTCAACAGTAGATGGATGCAGCTCAGGTGGCAAAGAATGGTGGAAGGACAATTGCTTCACACAACTCACCTCATTACAAAGATCTACGCGCGGTTGATCCTACCATATCGCACTACAGGCAAGGAATTATTGGAGAGCCGATCAGGATTCTCAAAGAAACCGTATGGCGTCCCAAACTTTTCGTCAAAAGCCGGCGGTCGAGTGAATGATACTGAGGAAAGAAAAATTTTATTAATCCCAACAAGAGTTTGAAAGGAGTAAAAAATATTGCAAAGTCATTTAAAGTTAAATCCATCCTTGGTCTTGTCGATATACATAACTAAAAGGGGTTTAATTAACGTGCTTGGAAAGACTGCTCCTTTTTACCTTTTTTCCGAACTTAAAATCTTTGATGGAATTATTGGGTTTGACTTTTGAAGGACATTGACGCAAAAATAGATTTGAAAAAAGGAATTCTTCACATAAGGGTGGTGAAGAGAAATGGCTTGTTATGACTTTTAAAAAGTAAACAAAATAGTGGCAGATGGGAATTCTCTTAATTTCCCGAGGAATACGAAAAATACTTCTTTTTTATTGGAAAAACATTCGAAAGTTTTTGCAAATCCAGATGAGTCTTTGCCATTTAGCACTAATGTGGTAGCCACCATACGGACAGTTGATAACGAACCGATTCATACCCTTACCCGATCGTCGCTTCAGAATTTATAAATCAGCAAAGTAAAACTTTACTACGAGAAGGATTAATTCGTTCTTCTCGATCACCATATAATAGTCTTATATGGGTTTTCGATAAAAAAGGAATGAACTAGAACGAGAGAAAGCAGATGCGGATGGCAGTTGATTTTAGGAAACTGAAGGGCAAAAAAGTCTTTGAGAGATATCTTATTCCAGATACTTCGGTCATTCTAACTAATATGGGGAAATCGGCATTTTTCACTACACTCGACTTAAACTCCGGGTTCAATCAAATTAAGTTGGCGGAGAAAGACAGGGAAAAGACTGAGTTCTAGGTAGACAATGGGTAGTATGAATTTGGTAAACTTCTTTTAAGACTACAAAATGCATCTACAATTTTCCAATTACATCGATGATGTAACTATATTCTTAAGCAATGAGGAGGATCATTGAAGAGACATCTAAAATATAGTAACAAAACCTTACCAAGCTAGCATGCAAGTTTCGATGCAAAAATCAAAAGTACTATGTGAGCAAATGTAATTCGAAGGAAGGAATAAAAACATGTCTTGATAAAGTCAATGACATTCTGATTAATAGAACCCCTAGCACTCCTCGTGGTTTACGATCATTTTTGGGGTTGTCTAGTTACTATAGGAAGTTTATTAAAGATACTTAAGGATAAATAATGATCATGTGAGAACCAATCAATCAAAAAATATTAGAATTGAGTTGGAGAACTACGCGTTGATAATTTTCGGAAAGGTTAAAAGAATTTTATTTTCTGAGCACATACTTTTGCTATATCCTAAACATAATAAACAAATTTATTAAGCACACGTATTGGTGCGGTACTATCCCAAGACAATAGGCCAATAACCATGATTTCCAGAACGTTATGGACAGCCGAAGAAAATTATGCTATCATTGAAAGAGATATTTTAGCGATAGTGTGGGCACTTCAGAAGCTGCGTAGGGAGTAAAACAGCTGAATAGTTTCACCGACCATCAGCGTTTCACCTTTGCTGCCTCGGATAAGATAATCTTATTGCCAATGCATTGTCCCGGCAGTAAATGAATGCAATGGAGCAGGACTCTTTTTCTGCTACCACGCATAGTAATATATCTCTATCGGGAGTTATTCCGAAAGTGGTGAACCCTTTTAATTCATTTCGAAATCAGAAAATTCTTGATGGAGGAAACATAATAAGAAAGAAGACAAGAATTATTTTCAAGTCAAGTAAGACATTAAAATAATTTGAAGAATTCTTCAGAATCTACTAGAATTAATTGGTGAATGCGTTAATTCTGATGTTGTTAATACCATGTTTAGACCGAAAATTTGAAAGCATTAGATTACATTTAAGATCTTCGCTAACACAGTACAACAGCTAATCTGGGGGGTTAGAAATTCCAAGTCAGGGTGATGGTACTAGGTCAGTATAGTAAAACCCTCAAAGGGTTTGGCGTTCGTATGTGTCAGTTTTTTTTTATGACCTGTGGGATGTCCACAATAATTTTAGATTTATTAATATATAAAATACTGATACAAAGTTGATGATTGAAAATGAAATGGGGAGCGAAAATGATGAAGCGTGCTAGCAGTCGGGATGATGCGCCAAGAAGAAGGAAAAATGGCGGTTCGTCTAGCTGACAGCTTATCCAGTTTTTGGGTTGCCATATCTATGCTTTTTGCAGAGTTGCATTTGGGGTTGCCACAATACTTTAGGGTTGCCACGGACCTTTTAAATTTCACAGTACAACAGCTAATCTGGGGGGTGAGAAATTCCAAGTCAGGATGATGGTACTAGGTCAGTACAGTAAAACCCTCAAAGGGTTTGGCGTTTGTATGTGTTAGTTTTTTTATGACCTTTTTGGGATTATTGTAATCAGCCCGTTCTCACTGCCGTTAAAAAGATAAAAAAAACAGCTGTTTTGGCCATTCAAGAATTCACATCGCTCAATATTTATCAAAAGAAAACATTGTCATATAGTATTTTGTAATAAAAGCCGTATTCTTTTAAATATTTTCCATATAATGGAAATAATCGACGCATTTTTTCATTTGGGAAGTCGATTTTCAAGTGAAATTAGATTCATTGCTTTAAAAAAAAATGTTTGTTTACATTTTTTTCCCCTTTGTAGTGTCTAAAGCAGCTGTGATAATGTAATAGATTTCCAATGCGGACAAGTAGATGGCGCAAAATCAGAGTCGCACAGAGATATTTAGCGTGCATCAGTTTCAAATCACTCCGAAGTGATTTCGAACTATCATTTTTGTGTGGCGAAATCTTGATAAATTTATAAGATTAGTGGGATAAACTACTCAACAGCCGAAATCGTGTGATTAAGTGTCGGTCTGAACATGGTATAAAGCTATTCATTGCAGTTTGCTCACTTTGCGCAAAATTGAGGATGAGACTGTTCGGACATTCCCGTCAACAAAATTTCATCACAATGTAAAACAAGTTAATGATATTAACTAAGACGATCAAAACGAAATACTGGTAATGGCACATCGCTCCATCTGAGAGAATATTAAACAGGTATTGAAAAACTACTAGTTTCTCAATATACGGATGAAATTAAAGGAAATTACCGCCATCGGCGATGGTCCTTCTACGTCATATGGTTGCGCTCGGCTATCGTCAAGCGATGCTGCAAGAAAGAAAAAATTGGCAATAACAATATTGGAGGAAATTAAGGAGGACTTAATAAACGCGACTGAGGCGATGACGGAAGATGATGAAAAGTGTCTTTCTCTCCTACAAACATACATAAACGATTCAAAAGAAGTGAAGACCGCTTTCATCGACTTCCTTCGTCGCCAAAAATAGATTTAAAAAATTTGTTTACGTATTAGTTTTAAGATATACATATATGAATGAATACGAAAATGGTAAATGAATTTAAATATGTGAATGAATATGAAAATATATATGTAAATAAAAATAAATGAATACGAAAATATATATGAAACATATATAAAATATAGAAATATCTGTTTTTTTTTGTACTGGAATTGAATTATGAGATATGTAAGTATGGATCGGTTGAGATTTAATAATATTTTCAAGTTGAATGTAATAACTCACCGAAATACGAAACGAACGCTTGTCTTATTTCCTCTGCTCTTGTGTTAACATTTCCACAAATGTTAGAGACGTCTTCTGGCAATTGCCGAGATTCGTTTTCGATTTGTTGTGCTGCAATCCACTTTTAATTAATTTCATCATTTTCCTCATTTAAAAGGTTGTGCAAAACGCAGCACGCTTTTATGACAATTCTCGTGCTGGCCATGTGGTTATCCAAGCCTTTTCTAACGCGTCTAAACCTTCCCTTTAAATGACCGAAAGCATCCTCTACCACTCTTCGGCATTTCGAGAGTAAATAGTTGAATTTTTTTTATCTAAAGGTTGGTTTACACAAAATGGGTACGGTTTCATCAAAGGTTCATCAAATTTGAACGCAGAGTCGCCTAACAAAACGACTGCAACACTAACTGACGATATTTGTCTACTCATATCTTTAAATATAGTAGATTGTGCCAACTCGCTTTTTAAAGATGAACCCTCAAATATTGAAGAGTCATTACAACGGCCTGGACCACCAACGTATACAAAGCGACATCTATAACCTTAAAGATATACATTAGGTGTTTAAACGAGCTTCATGAAAAAACTTACCTTGCATCTACTAAAGCCAAAAGAACTGTGGAATACCAGCCTTTGTAATTGTAGTAGTCAACAGCATCTTCTGCAGCTGGGCGAACTTCTATATGACAACCATCTAAAACTTAAAAATATATAAAAAGTCCAATGTAAAAAATTTAACTTATTACCTATAGCTCCTAACACTTGAGGGAAACCCAATGACTCAAAACCATTTAAATACTCGCGCAATTGGATTGCGTTCATTGGGAATTTCTTCAAATACAAAGACCACAAACAACGCCAGACTTCATGGCAGAAATCAATTAGAATGGAGCAGACAGTGCTTTTACCAATTCCGAACATATTTCCAATTGTTCGGTATTCTGTAGAAGAGCCAAGCGCATATAAAGCAATAGCAATGCGTTTCTCTAACTGAATTGCTTTCCGGTAGTTAGTGTTTTTCTTCTCCAAACTTTTCAACATAAAGCTTAGTATCCAGCTCTCAAGAAATGTAAAACTTCATATAAAAAAACGCTTAAGAAACGGTCAAGAAACTTTCCTGCGGTAAATTTTCTTGTGCTAGTATGCAGCTCTAAAGAAATCTAGTACTACTTTTTAATACATTTTTCCAATAAAATGCGAATATGGCAAACCTGGTTTTGCGAAAAAACATGAAATCAACAAATGTTTCTTGAATGAAATTCAAAGTAATCGTTAAATTCATCCTAAATTAGTTAAAATCATTATTATGAAGTATAGTTCATTTTGAAATTATGTATAAAACCTACCAATCTTCATCCACATTCCTTAAATCGCGATGAAAATATTTATGTTACTATACACATGCATACATACATATTACACACAAAGCTTGTTTATTCTCTCTTGCTCTTCTAGTGTGGATCATTCACAATGCGTAACCAGCTGTCAAAATTACTTGAAGAAATAACGTATTTTTTTCTTGAGCAATTACTTAAGATTACCAACCTTAATACACAATTTAATAAAAAGAATTGCGCTTCATTCGGAAGTTGTTTTAAAAAAATGCATCTGAATTCACCTGGCAGTCGACCTCCCAAAACATTTGGCCACGAGTCTGAATTATTTACACATTATAATAAAACGAAGTTATAATACCAATGTTTATAAGTTAATCAAACACAAAGATTGATTTTAAAAAAATATATTTGTGGGAGCTATGCTCCTTTATTACTTCAACTCCAACTAAAAACTAAACTTAACATTTTATCATTCTTAATGCTAGCCCTAAATCTGTCGCTACTGCTACGTGACCAAATGTGCTGATTCTGTGGTTCCCACCGTTTTGCTAAATTTCTGTTGCTGGCCGTCCGTTCCTATAGTCTGGAGTTACACATGCCGCAACGTCAGCGACTTTATTAGTTCAATGCCTATGCCTTAACATAAACATAATTATGTTGCGCTAAAGAATGTTGGTGTAATAGTATGCGTGTCTTAACGTTTGTTAATATGTGTCGTGCTAACAGGCCCCCCCCTGAGATTCAAACGTCCTCGTTTGGACCTTTAGGCTTATTGAAGATCTGGTTAAGTCCTTCGACTGCGGTTTCTGTTAGATCGATGGACCGTTTTTGTTTGTCCTCCTTGGGTGATAGAACGGATTTTGTTAAGTATATGATAATGATTAACAATATGACGGTTAAAATAATATTTGCGGTATATTTAAGTTGGTTTGCTGATTGTGTAAGGCTTATTTCTTTTGTATTATCGATATTTAGTTGCTTCAGCATCTCTAAGGAAAGTATTTCCTCGCTTCTGTTTGATGTTGAGGGTGGTTGGAGTAGGGCAGGTAGGGGCTTATTTGTCGATCTTTGTGCATTGAAAAATATCTTCTCATTGATCTTGATTGTAGCATTATGGTAGTGAATTATAAAAGTACCATTCAGGATCGTAAGGTCCTCGTTTATTATGATTTCTCCTTTAAAATTGTTTAGAAATAGTATTCCTGGTGACAATTCTTCGTAGTCTAAAATGTGTTGGCTGTTGGTCACTGTACAGTTTGACAAACGACTCCTTAGGAGATTACTTATGCAATAGTCATTACTTAAATTTACTAAGTTACTTCTTAAACATATTTGCAAAGAATTATATTGTTTACAATTGTTTTTTATTCCGAAAATATTCTTTTCACAGCTAAGAATTGAGTTAAAATTTATTTTATTGATCTTGCCATTCCTCTTCACTGCTCTAATATCTATTGTTTTGCAAATTATTATTTTTCCATCGGTTGCTATTTTTATTTCAGAAAATTCTAAAGCTTCGTCTAAATTTATGAATGGAATGTCATCTTTTTCAAAAATTTTCTTGGCGATGTCCGCTTCTTCGCTTGACATGGTGTAGGAGTTGATTATATTGGCTTTTGCCCAATGTATTGCGTACGCAATATTTACGACCTCTTCTTTTATAATTTCTAATTTATACTTTAATTTCAAAAATGATTCTATTTCTTTGCTTTTGTCATTTTCCAACTCTTTAATAATATGATTTGTTATGTTTGTAATATCGTTTACTTTTTCTATCGTTAGCTTGTTAATTAGAACTTGATTATTGTTATTTTCTAGAACGTTATTTAATTTGTTTAACACTATTTCGTAGTCTTCGTGGTCTGAAATTACTGCAATCCATTTCCACGCACTGCCTAAAAAATTTAATGACCTTTTTGATTTTCTTACAATTCTTAAATTTGATATGAGCTTTAATCTGGGATATTAGTAGAGTAATAAAAGGATAGTTGGGATTTCTATGAAATGCGTCCGTTTTCGTCGTCATTTCGATATGTTCGAGGACTTCCGTATATTTGTCAATGTCGATTTCATGGATTATTCTAAACGTTCCTGTCTGCAATCTGGCCGATCCTTTTTCTATAGTCACTAATTGGGAATTCGAATAGTCTATGATTTGTACCTCCGCGAGGCATAGTGGTAAGAGAAATCTGAAAAAAAAAATTCAGTTTTCATCAGTTACGTATCCTGTTTTATGTATAATTTGTCCTTTTCCGGTAAGGACTGTACTATTTCTATCCTCCTTAACTATTTCCTTACAGTATGGTTTGCTTTTAGTTCCTAATCTTCTATTTTTCTTAACGTAAATTACCTGTCCTGGCAAATATGTTTTTGTTGTGTGTCTTTTTTTGTTGTGATAATCGATATCCTTTCTCTGCTTTTACGCTAATTTTTGTAAGTTATCTTGTCTTGTTTTTTCGATATCCCCGGGAGTATGTGTCACATTCCTACCAAAAAATATATCTACTGGCCTTTTCCTCGTCACCGAGTGGATGGTATGGTTATACTCTGAAACTGCTCTTTCTAATAGCTCTTCGAAATTTCTGTGGCCTCCATTATTCTTGATACATCGCATTATTTCGGCTTGATAGCATAGCTTTTAGCATAAATTTAATTGAGGTGGAATTAAACGCTGGTTCGTTATCCATTACCATTGGCTTTGGTACACCGAAAAAGAATATTACGTCTCTTAAGGGTCTTCTGACATTGTCTATCGCTCTGCTACTCAATATTTTTGTTATAGCGTATTTACTAAATTTGTCCAATGCGGTCATAACTACCATACCTTCGGTCAAATAAAAATCAACGTGTACGGTGTGTCCTGGAAATGTGGGTAGCGGTGTTGGTGCTAATATTGGCTGATTAGGATGTCTTTCGTATTTATTCTCCTTACATGTTGTGCAATTGGCTTTTATTCGCTTAATTTTGTTCATCATCGCAGGGAAGTAGCTTTTCTCTAGAATTTGTTTTTTGTTTTCGGTTGCATTCCTATGGGCTCTTGAATGTTCTTTTAGTATAATATTTTCCTGCTCCTGGTCGCTGCAAATGTCGTCTACTAATTTCTGAGTGTATCTGCATTTATAATTGCAGAAGTTTTGAGGGTAAATATTTTGAATCAAGCCCATCGTTCTTTCGTCTGTGTGTATTCCGTTAATAACGGACGGATTTAAATATCTTCTAAACAACGCAGTAAGGTTCTGTTCATTAAAATTGGGTTCTTTAATTATATGTCGGTGCATGGTCGGAAAAGTTATTTTGAATTGGTATGAGGGTGTTTCGTCTAGTTTAAGGAATATTTGATTTTTGAAAACGTTTATGGGTACCTCTGCACAAGGTATTAAATTGTGACTTGAACTATCGTCACTATGGATAGTGGGTGTAAGTGAGTTTACTTGGTTCGATATCCATGATAGTGCGTCTGCCATTACGTTTGATTTTCCGGGTTGGTAAACTAATTCATGATTATATTCCTCTAATATTGATTTCCAACGTTTCATCTTACTGTTAGAATTTTTATGGCTAAGGGCATATGTAAGCGGTTGGTGATCAGTTATTATTTTTATAGAGGTAACTTCTTAATGTGTTGAGTGCCCATATTATGGACAACATTTCCTTTTCGTTAGTAGCGTAGTGTTCCTCCGTTTTACTAAGGGTTCTTGATATGAAAGCTATCGGTCTGTTATCCTGTGATAACACACCGCCTATGGCATAGTCAGAGGCGTCGGTAGTCAGTTCGAAGTCTTTTTCAAAGTTTGGGTGCGCAAGAACGATGTCTTTTGATATTAATGTGCTTTTAATTTTATTGAATGCTCTTAACGCTTCGTCATCTAGTCTTACTTCCATTTTCCTAGGTTTGTTTTTAGGGACGTTACCGGCTTCTCCTCGGAGAAGTGCTGTAAGGGGCTTGGATAACTTAGAGTAGTCCTTAATAAATCGTCTGTGATATCCCGACATTCCTAAAAATGACCTTAACTCTTTTAGGTTGCGCGGAACTGGGAATTGAGCTATTGCTTCTACCTTTTTGGGGTTTGTTTTTATTCCTTCAGGGCTGACTACATATCCCAAGAATTCTACTTCCTTCTTTGCAAATTCACGTTTATCCAGTTGGATTTTCATGTTGGCTCTTTCCAACGTTTCGAAAACCCTTTCTAAATTTCTTAAATGATCCTCGTCGTCTCTTCCGAATATAATAACGTCGTCAGTGTATACGTAACAGCGAGTTCCAATATGTTCACGGAGGATATCGTCTAGTGCTCTTTGGAATGTGGACGGGGCATTTTTAAGCCCAAAGGGCAATCGGAGAAATTCGTATTTTCCGTTATTTACGGAAAATGCCGTTTTCTCTATGTCTGTTTCACGGAGGGATATTTGATGAAATCCGCTTTTTAAGTCTATAACTGCAAATATTTTGTTATTTCCAAGGTTTGAAAGGACTTCATTGATCTCAGGAATAGGATATCTGTCTGGAATGGTAATTGAGTTGAGTTTCCTGTAGTCGATGACCATGCGATACTTCTTTTCGCTGGAAGCATCCATTTTTTTTATCGACTATCCAAACGGGGTAGTTGTATGGGGATTTTGATTGCCTTATAATTCCATTGGCAAGGAGTTCTTCAATTTGACGTTCGATTTCTTCCTTTAAAGCCATTGGATAAGGATATGGTTTCGAGTATACTGGGGTTTCACTAACTGTCCTAATCTCTCCCTTCACCGTTGTCGTGTAGGTGAGTTTTTCGTCCGGGTCTGCGAAAAGGTTAGGGCATTCCTCAATTATGTTATTTATTTTTCGTCGCTGTTGTTCAGAGAGATGGGGCAACTGTATTTCAGCATTATTGACTTCCTGGGACACTCGTTGTTTTAGACGAATTGCTAGATTGGGAAAAATTGTCATAATGTTTTTATCGGTGTGGATGGTGGCTTGTAATTGCCTTAAAGTATCATTACCAACTATCCCGTGGAATGATTTTAATGTAGGCAAGATGAAGAATTTTATCTTCCCAACGTGGGGTCCAAATATGTCTATAAAGGTGTGGTGCGTAATTTCTATGGATCCAGCCACTGAATTGACTTTAAACGATTTTTTATTTGGTATAGGATTCCTGATCCTAGTAGATTGTATATAATTTTTGTTAGATCCTGTATCTATGAGAAAATCTAGAGCGTCTCCACTCCTTGTCACGAATTCGTAATAAGGTAGTGAGGACGGCGTTAGTCTAAACAATGGATCGTATCGGGTACGTAATAGTCTTGATCGTCCTGTTGCTGTTCGTTATTATTAATGAAATTAATATTTCCTTCCATTAGATGATTTGGTTTGTTTCCTTCAATGTATTCGTTAGGGTAGGTACTGCTTCCAAAAATTTGATTGGGATCTGCTGGTATTTGGTAGTTGCTTCCTGCCGGTTCGGTATCCTCATAAAAATTTCTTTGTATTTTATTCGGTGAGTGGACTTGTTGTGCAGAAAGTGGTCGCTTCTGTGCATTGTAATTATTTTGGTTGGTATTGGGGTGGTTTTGATAATTGACATTTCAGGACTGTATAGATCTAGATTGGTATGGGCGGTTTTTGAGGTAGATTGGGTCTATTATTATTATAACATTTTGGTTGGTTACCAAATCCTGGAGCATTCGGCCGGAACCCTTGGTTATTTTGGGGATGATTATATCTATTATAGTTATAATTGTTAGGTAAAACAGCCTGTTGTTGAGGGCGGTAATTTTGAGATGCGATTTGTGGGTAGTGATTCAATGGTCGATTGAAAGAGTTTGTCCTTAGTCCGGGATTCTGCCTAGATCCAGAAAAATATGTAAGCTCAGGATAAAAGGGCCTGTTGTGGTTAAATGCCATGTTCTGTCGAGGAGGTCGCGGTGGTGGATGGCTGGGTTTCTGCACGTTATGTGCATGATACATTCTGAACGTCATATTTTCTAATTTTTGACATAAATGCAACGCCTGCGGCAAGGATGTTGGTTCACGTATGCTAAGGAGGCGGGGAAGGTCTCCATTAAGTCCGCGAATAAATGTATCCAGGGCTTTTTCTCGATAAGAATGTGCCATAGTTTTAATAGATTCTTCATTCATATCGAGACAAGCGATTTTATCTAATATCAGGGAGAGATGCTGATAAACCCTTTGGTAAAAAGTGGGAATATCATCGTGGCGCTGAGCCAGTGTTGTCAGTTGGTACTCGAGGGTACCGATATCTCGTTTGTCTGCGTAATGAAGCATCAGACATTTTTTAATTTGTGTCCAGTCCAGTGGAGTTCGATAAGACTCCAAAGCCGTATCGGCATCGCCGACAATCTTATGCCGTATGGTATGTAGGATTCCGAAGTATCTTGGCGTGTCCTGGAAGTTTTTGTAAACTTCTAGAATTCTGTCTACGGATTTGCGCCAAGAATTGAATTCTCCAGGACGTCCGGAAAATTCCCTTAGGCATTTGACCATGTCCGGTATTCTGTCAATTTCATTCACGTTAGTGGTATTCACTGTCATGCGATAGTCCCTGTACTCTGAGTCTGGGTTGTTGGTCATGTGGTTCGCGACTTGTTGTGCTATCTCTCGTATAAATGCGTTATTCATGGGTACGGATTGGGAGGTAAAAGGTTCGGTATTTGGGTTTTCATTTAGTCTAATCTGGTTTAACTGTTTAACTAAATCTTCCTCCATTTTTTTATATTATATTTTTTTAAACTTCACAATTAAGTAAAAACCGGGTTTTACAATTTCCTTCGTATTAATGAATTTTCTTTTCGATAAAATTTATAACTAATATTTTTATTTATTAAGGCGTTCGATTTACGTTTTTTCTTCTTCGCTAGAATTTTTTCCCAATAAATATTATCGTCTAGGTAGCCGATTTCTTTAATATCAATAACTTTGTTTCCAATAAAATTTATAAACAATATTTTGTTTTCGATTTCTAAAAAAATAATAATTTTCTTTTCAATAGAATTTTACAATCAACATTCTTACTGCGGGAAGAGTTCCGCTTTCTTTAGTTTTAATAACTTCGCACAATATAAATTTTTAACTAATTAGTATTTTAAAATTTGGAATTATTCCATTAATTTTACTATATTTTTATGTC
The DNA here is from genome assembly GCF_024586455.1 of Bactrocera neohumeralis. Classification (NCBI taxonomy): domain Eukaryota; kingdom Metazoa; phylum Arthropoda; class Insecta; order Diptera; family Tephritidae; genus Bactrocera; species Bactrocera neohumeralis. Next base: position 18,933 of record NW_026090152.1, read on the forward strand.
GTTACAGTATTTTTTGATTTCACAATGCTTAAATAACTTTTTTTTTTTTTGTTTTTTTTTACTTTACGTTATTCTTTTCACAATCATTCACAATTACAAAGAGATATTAAGGATAAACTTACAATAAGCTAATCATGTCCAGCGCTGGGGCTCTGAGTTGTTAAACGTTTCCAGATGATCCTTTTCCTGCTCTACTGGGGTCCTTAGACGTTATTATCGGTCAGTCCTCCTTGTCGCTAAGTATCCGCTCGCCTTTTTCTTATCCCGCGTAGGGTCTTACTTTTGCCATTCAGACCTTTTTCACTTTTCACAAACTCGCGGAGCCGTACTTTTTTGATTTTCGGGCTGTTATATTATTTGTTACGGCAATCGCGAAACCTTACTTCTTGATTTTCAGGTTATTTACTTTCCGACACGCTGGTCCCTGCTCGGGCGCCAGTTAATCAAACACAAAGCCCTAAATCTGTCGCTACTGCTACGTGACCAAAAGTGCTGATTCTGTGGTTCCCACCGTTTTGCTAAATTTGTGTTGCTGGCCGTCCGTTCCTATAGTCTGGAGTTACACATGCCGCAACGTCAGCGACTTTATTAGTTCGATGCCTATGCCTTAACATAAACATAATGAGGTGTTATGTTGCGCTAAAGAATGTTGGTGTAATAGTATGCGTGTCTTAACGTTTGTTAATATGTGTCGTGCTAACAGGTCCCCCCTGAGATTCAAACGTCCTCGTTTGGACCTTTCGGCTTATTGAAGATCTGGTACAGTCCTTCGACTGCGGTTTCTGTTAGATCGATGGACCGTTTTTGTTTGTCCTCCTTGGGTGATAGAACGGATTTTGTTAAGTATATGATAATGATTAACAATATGACGGTTAAAATAATATTTTCGGTATATTTAAGTTGGTTTGCTGATTGTGTAAGGCTTATTTCTTTTGTATTATCGATATTTAGTTGCTTCAGCATCTCCAAGGAAAGTATTTCCTCGCTTCTGTTTGATGTTGAGGGTGGTTGGAGTAGGTCAGGTAGGGGCTTATTTGTCGATCTTTGTGCATTGAAAAATATCTTCTCATTGATCTTGATTGTAGCATTATGGTAGTGAATTATAAAAGTACCATTCAGGATCGTAAGGTCCTCGTTTATTATGATTTCTCCTTTAAAATTGTTTAGAAATAGTATTCCTGGTGACAATTCTTCGTAGTCTAAAATGTGTTGGCTGTTGGTCACTGTACAGTTTGACAAACGACTCCTTAGGAGATTACTTATGCAATAGTCATTACTTAAATTTACTAAGTTACTTCTTAAACATATTTGCAAAGAATTATATTGCTTACAATTGTTTTTTATTCCGAAAATATTCTTTTCACAGCTAAGAATTGAGTTAAAATTTATTTTATTGATCTTGCCATTCCTCTTCACTGCTCTAATATCTATTGTTTTGCAAATTATTATTTTTCCATCGGTTGCTATTTTTATTTCAGAAAATTCTAAAGCTTCGTCTAAATTTATGAATGGAATGTCATCTTTTTCAAAAATTTTCTTGGCGATGTCCGCTTCTTCGCTTGACATGGTGTAGGAGTTGATTATATTGGCTTTTGCCCAATGTATTGCGTACGCAATATTTACGACCTCTTCTTTTATAATTTCTAATTTATACTTTAATTTCAAAAATGATTCTATTTCTTTGCTTTTGTCATTTTCCAACTCTTTAATAATATGATTTGTTATGTTTGTAATATCGTTTACTTTTTCTATCGTTAGCTTGTTAATTAGAACTTGATTATTGTTATTTTCTAGAACGTTATTTAATTTGTTTAACACTATTTCGTAGTCTTCGTGGTCTGAAATTACTGCAATCCATTTCCACGCACTGCCTAAAAAATTTAATGACCTTTTTGATTTTCTTACAATTCTTAAATTTGATATGAGCTTTAATCTGGGATATTAGTAGAGTAATAAAAGGATAGTTGGGATTTCTATGAAATGCGTCCGTTTTCGTCGTCATTTCGATATGTTCGAGGACTTCCGTATATTTGTCAATGTCGATTTCATGGATTATTCTAAACGTTCCTGTCTGCAATCTGGCCGATCCTTTTTCTATAGTCACTAATTGGGAATTCGAATAGTCTATGATTTGTACCTCCGCGAGGCATAGTGGTAAGAGAAATCTGAAAAAAAAAAATTCAGTTTTCATCAGTTACGTATCCTGTTTTATGTATAATTTGTCCTTTTCCGGTAAGGACTGTACTATTTCTATCCTCCTTAACTATTTCCTTACAGTATGGTTTGCTTAACTTAGTTCCTAATCTTCTATTTTTCTTAACGTAAATTACCTGTCCTGGCAAATATGTTTTTGTTGTGTGTCTTTTTTTGTTGTGATAATCGATATCCTTTCTCTGCTTTTCCGCTAATTTTTGTAAGTTATCTTGTCTTGTTTTTTCGATATCCCCGGGAGTATGTGTCACATTCCTACCAAAAAATATATCTACTGGCCTTTTCCTCGTCACCGAGTGGATGGTATGGTTATACTCTGAAACTGCTCTTTCTAATAGCTCTTCGAAATTTCTGTGGCCTCCATTATTCTTGATACATCGCATTATTTCGGCATAGCATAGCTTTTAGCATAAATTTAATTGAGGTGGAATTAAACGCTAGTTCCTTATCCATTACCATTAGCTTTGGTACACCGAAAAAGAATATTACGTCTCTTAAGGGTCTTCTGACATTGTCTATCGCTCTGCTACTCAATATTTTTGTTATAGCGTATTTACTAAATTTGTCCAATGCGGTCATAACTACCATACCTTCGGTCAAATAAAAATCAACGTGTACGGTGTGTCCTGGAAATGTGGGTAGCGGTGTTGGTGCTAATATTGGCTGATTAGGATGTCTTTCGTATTTATTCTCCTTACATGTTGTGCAATTGGCTATTATTCGCTTAATTTTGTTCATCATCGCAGGGAAGTAGCTTTTCTCTAGAATTTGTTTTTTGTTTTCGGTTGCATTCCTATGGGCTCTTGAATGTTCTTTTAGTATAATATTTTCCTGCTCCTGGTCGCTGCAAATGTCGTCTACTAATTTCTGAGTGTATCTGCATTTATAATTGCAGAAGTTTTGAGGGTAAATATTTTGAATCAAGCCCATCGTTCTTTCGTCTGTGTGTATTCCGTTAATAACGGACGGATTTAAATATCTTCTAAACAACGCAGTAAGGTTCTGTTCATTAAAATTGGGTTCTTTAATTATATGTCGATGCATGGTCGGAAAAGTTATTTTGAATTGGTATGAGGGTGTTTCGTCTAGTTTAAGGAATATTTGATTTTTGAAAACGTTTATGGGTACCTCTGCACAAGGTATTAAATTGTGACTTGAACTATCGTCACTATGGATAGTGGGTGTAAGTGAGTTTACTTGGTTCGATATCCATGATAGTGCGTCTGCCATTACGTTTGATTTTCCGGGTTGGTAAACTAATTCATGATTATATTCCTCTAATATTGATTTCCAACGTTTCATCTTACTGTTAGAATTTTTATGGCTAAGGGCATATGTAAGCGGTTGGTGATCAGTTATTATTTTTATAGAGGTAACTTCTTAATGTGTTGAGTGCCCATATTATGGACAACATTTCTTTTTCGTTAGTAGCGTAGTGTTCCTCCGTTTTACTAAGGGTTCTTGATATGAAAGCTATCGGTCTGTTATCCTGTGATAACACACCGCCTATGGCATAGTCAGAGGCGTCGGTAGTCAGTTCGAAGTCTTTTTCAAAGTTTGGGTGCGCAAGAACGATGTCTTTTGATATTAATGTGCTTTTAATTTTATTGAATGCTCTTAACGCTTCGTCATCTAGTCTTACTTCCATTTTCCTAGGTTTGTTTTTAGGGACGTTACCGGCTTCTCCTCGGAGAAGTGCTGTAAGGGGCTTGGATAACTTAGAGTAGTCCTTAATAAATCGTCTGTGATATCCCGACATTCCTAAAAATGACCTTAACTCTTTTAGGTTGCGCGGAACTGGGAATTGAGCTATTGCTTCTACCTTTTTGGGGTTTGTTTTTATTCCTTCAGGGCTGACTACATATCCCAAGAATTCTACTTCCTTCTTTGCAAATTCACGTTTATCCAGTTGGATTTTCATGTTGGCTCTTTCCAACGTTTCGAAAACCCTTTCTAAATTTCTTAAATGATCCTCGTCGTCTCTTCCGAATATAATAACGTCGTCAGTGTATACGTAACAGCGAGTTCCAATATGTTCACGGAGGATATCGTCTAGTGCTCTTTGGAATGTGGACGGGGCATTTTTAAGCCCAAAGGGCAATCGGAGAAATTCGTATTTTCCGTTATTTACGGAAAATGCCGTTTTCTCTATGTCTGTTTCACGGAGGGATATTTGATGAAATCCGCTTTTTAAGTCTATAACTGCAAATATTTTGTTATTTCCAAGGTTTGAAAGGACTTCATTGATCTCAGGAATAGGATATCTGTCTGGAATGGTAATTGAGTTGAGTTTCCTGTAGTCGATGACCATGCGATACTTCTTTTCGCTGGAAGCATCCATTTTTTTATCGACTATCCAAACGGGGTAGTTGTATGGGGATTTTGATTGCCTTATAATTCCATTGGCAAGGAGTTCTTCAATTTGACGTTCGATTTCTTCCTTTAAAGCCATTGGATAAGGATATGGTTTCGAGTATACTGGGGTTTCACTAACTGTCCTAATCTCTCCCTTCACCGTTGTCGTGTAGGTGAGTTTTTCGTCCGGGTCTGCGAAAAGGTTAGGGCATTCCTCAATTATGTTATTTATTTTTCGTCGCTGTTGTTCAGAGAGATGGGGCAACTGTATTTCAGCATTATTGACTTCCTGGGACACTCGTTGTTTTAGACGAATTGCTAGATTGGGAAAAATTGTCATAATGTTTTTATCGGTGTGGATGGTGGCTTGTAATTGCCTTAAAGTATCATTACCAACTATCCCGTGGAATGATTTTAATGTAGGCAAGATGAAGAATTTTATCTTCCCAACGTGGGGTCCAAATATGTCTATAAAGGTGTGGTGCGTAATTTCTATGGATCCAGCCACTGAATTGACTTTAAACGATTTTTTATTTGGTATAGGATTCCTGATCCTAGTAGATTGTATATAATTTTTGTTAGATCCTGTATCTATGAGAAAATCTAGAGCGTCTCCACTCCTTGTCACGAATTCGTAATAAGGTAGTGAGGACGGCGTTAGTCTAAACAATGGATCGTATCGGGTACGTAATAGTCTTGATCGTCCTGTTGCTGTTCGTTATTATTAATGAAATTAATATTTCCTTCCGTTAGATGATTTGGTTCGTTTCCTTCTATGTATTCGTTAGGGTAGGTACTGCTTCCAAAAATTTGATTGGGATCTGCTGGTATTTGGTAGTTGCTTCCTGCCGGTTCGGTATCCTCATAAAAATTTCTTTGTATTTTATTCGGTGAGTGGACTTGTTGTGCAGAAAGTGGTCGCTTCTGTGCATTGTAATTATTTTGGTTGGTATTGGGGTGGTTTTGATAATTGACATTTCAGGACTGTATAGATCTATCTACATTGGTATGGGCGGTTTTTGAGGTAGATTGGGTCTATTATTATTATAACATTTTGGTTGGTTACCAAATCCTGGAGCATTCGGCCGGAACCCTTGGTTATTTTGGGAATGATTATATCTATTATAGTTATAATTGTTAGGTAAAACAGCCTGTTGTTGAGGGCGGTAATTTTGAGATGCGATTTGTGGGTAGTGATTCAATGGTCGATTGAAAGAGTTTGTCCTTAGTCCGGGATTCTGCCTAGATCCAGAAAAATATGTAAGCTCAGGATAAAAGGGCCTGTTGTGGTTAAATGCCATGTTCTGTCGAGGAGGTCGCGGTGGTGGATGGCTGGGTTTCTGCACGTTATGTGCATGATACATTCTGAACGTCATATTTTCTAATTTTTGACATAAATGCAACGCCTGCGGCAAGGATGTTGGTTCACGTATGCTAAGGAGGCGGGGAAGGTCTCCATTAAGTCCGCGAATAAATGTATCCAGGGCTTTTTCTCGATAAGAATGTGCCATAGTTTTAATAGATTCTTCATTCATATCGAGACAAGCGATTTTATCTAATATCAGGGAGAGATGCTGATAAACCCTTTGGTAAAAAGTGGGAATATCATCGTGGCGCTGAGCCAGTGTTGTCAGTTGGTACTCGAGGGTACCGATATCTCGTTTGTCTGCGTAATGAAGCATCAGACATTTTTTAATTTGTGTCCAGTCCAGTGGAGTTCGATAAGACTCCAAAGCCGTATCGGCATCGCCGACAATCTTATGCCGTATGGTATGTAGGATTCCGAAGTATCTTGGCGTGTCCTGGAAGTTTTTGTAAACTTCTAGAATTCTGTCTACGGATTTGCGCCAAGAATTGAATTCTCCAGGACGTCCGGAAAATTCCCTTAGGCATTTGACCATGTCCGGTATTCTGTCAATTTCATTCACGTTAGTGGTATTCACTGTCATGCGATAGTCCCTGTACTCTGAGTCTGGGTTGTTGGTCATGTGGTTCGCGACTTGTTGTGCTATCTCTCGTATAAATGCGTTATTCATGGGTACGGATTGGGAGGTAAAAGGTTCGGTATTTGGGTTTTCATTTAGTCTAATCTGGTTTAACTGTTTAACTAAATCTTCCTCCATTTTTTTATATTATATTTTTTTAAACTTCACAATTAAGTAAAAACCGGGTTTTACAATTTCCTTCGTATTAATGAATTTTCTTTTCGATAAAATTTATAACTAATATTTTTATTTATTAAGGCGTTCGATTTACGTTTTGTTTTTTCTTCTTCGCTAGAATTTTTTCCCAATAAATATTATCGTCTAGGTAGCCGATTTCTTTAATATCAATAACTTTGTTTCCAATAAAATTTATAAACAATATTTTGTTTCCGATTTCTAAAAAAATAATAATTTTCTTTTCAATAGAATTTTACAATCAACATTCTTACTGCGGGAAGAGTTCCGCTTTCTTTAGTTTTAATAACTTCGCACAATATAAATTTTTAACTAATTAGTATTTTAAAATTTGGAATTATTCCATTAATTTTACTATATTTTTATGTTGTTACAGTATTTTTTGATTTCACAATGCTTAAATAACTTTTTTTTTTTTGTTTTTTTTTTTTTACTTTACGTTATTCTTTTCACAATCATTCACAATTACAAAGAGATATTAAGGATAAACTTACAATAAGCTAATCATGTCCAGAGCTGGGGCTCTGAGTTGTTAAACGTTTCCAGATGATCCTTTTCCTGCTCTACTGGGGTCCTTAGACGTTATTATCGGTCAGTCCTCCTTGTCGCTAAGTATCCGCTCGCCTTTTTCTTATCCCGCGTAGGGTCTTACTTTTGCCATTCAGACCTTTTTCACTTTTCACAAACTCGCGGAGCCGTACTTTTTTGATTTTCGGGCTGTTATATTATTTGTTACGGCAATCGCGAAACCTTACTTCTTGATTTTCAGGTTATTTACTTTCCGACACGCTGGTCCCTGCTCGGGCGCCAGTTAATCAAACACAAAGCCCTAAATCTGTCGCTACTGCTACGTGACCAAAAGTGCTGATTCTGTGGTTCCCACCGTTTTGCTAAATTTGTGTTGCTGGCCGTCCGTTCCTATAGTCTGGAGTTACACATGCCGCAACGTCAGCGACTTTATTAGTTCGATGCCTATGCCTTAACATAAACATAATGAGGTGTTATGTTGCGCTAAAGAATGTTGGTGTAATAGTATGCGTGTCTTAACGTTTGTTAATATGTGTCGTGCTAACATATATGTATACTTGCCTTTATCCAAAGAGACCTTGTTGAATTTGCTCCATATAGACTACACATTTTTAGTATTACGTGTTCATACAGCAAACGTTTCATTGCTAAGCGGTTAGAATCAAACAATTCCCAAATTATTTCCATTGAGCGGAGATAATTTAGAAAAAAAGAAAACAATTTTTATAACAAGGTACGGCATTACAATGTTTTCCTTTAATAAATACTTTGATGTTTATGGTTGAATGTCAAAAACATCTGATTTATAAATCACCAACGGTAGTAAGAACACTGTTGAGTTATGAAATGCTTAAATGTAATCTAATCCCTATAATTTTCGGTCTGAACATGGTATAATAGCCCCGACAGACCACAGCGCTAATATGCATTAGCGGGCTTAATTTACATTTACTTGCGCATTTGACCCATGTTAATGCAAGTTTGTAATGCTCAAGAATTCCGTGCATTTAGCTGAATTTAAAATTGGCTAGTTTCTGCTATTGTTTGACAGATGTCGCTTGAAATCTGCCGCCTTGTTTGCGTTTACAGCATCAGAGGTAAACAGTTTTTATATTGCCAATTAAATTATGTGCAAGTATATTAACAAAAAGAAATTTTAATATTTTTAGATGGCAGAAAATAAACAACGCACAGTTTGCTATCCATTTTTCAAATTTTCAAATATTCTTAACTTGTTTGCACTCTTTTATTTCACTTTTTTTTTAATAAATGAACAAATTTCACTATCAGCTATCTAAATGCACAAGTCTGCCGTCTGTCACTATAAAATTTCAATGCGCATTAGAGTTAATTAAGGCGCATTAATTTTGCTCGTCTGTCAGGACTATAAGACCGAAATAAGAGGCAAATTAACTACAGCCCAAGAATGATAGAGAAAGAGATTACGCAATGCGCATGTTTGTTTTCAGTTAGCTGTTCTTGCTGACGTCACGGTTGACTTATTATTCGCCCGCACCTTTGAATGTGAATTCGAATTGTATTTTCGCGTGTAGTATTAATTGTGAAATCTTATATTTTTTAAAATGAGTTGCGCAGTATTCGGATGCAATAATAACAATGTTAAAAATAGTGCTACGAAATGGGGATTTTTCCATTTCTCTTAGGATAAAACAGCACTAAAACAGTGGATTCATTTTTGTGGAATAGATACACTCACTCTGATTTTCCTGATGTTTCGCTCCTAGGCCGGCGTTCCAATTTGTTGACTTTACTTTTAATTAATTTTGTATTAAGTTTAAGTTGTTTTATATTTATTGAGTTTCTCGCCCGTTTTATTTTGTTATAGGAAATTAGATTGATTTGTTGTTTTACACGTTTATTTTTCACAGTCTTTGTATTTGTATTGTTATGCACTCTACTGCACAGTAAAAATGTCTTTATTTCACTTAAACTTTTACGTTTTTTTTTTTTTGAAATTTATTTTTCAATTTTTATACACTTTGTCAATTTTTGTATATAGGTATGTACATGTATTCCTTTTTTGTATATATTATACACTTTCTTATTATTTCTTTAGATGCAAGGTCTGTCGCAAAAGAAACAGGACTGTTAAAAAAAACAACAAAAAACTAATATTTTTCAAAAGTTTTATTTTTTTATTCAAAGTAGTTTCCTTGTGCTTCGATACAGCGTTTAGCCCGGTCAAATAGCATTTCAAATGAGTGTTTAAGATCATTTTGCGGAATGCTCTTGAGAATATCGGTCGTCGCCTTTTGGATAGCTGAAATGTCCTGAAACCAGCGTCCTTTCATGGGCAAATGAAGTTTTCCAAATAGGTAAAAATCTGATTAAAGGTAAATATGGAGTTTTTTGTCAAAAAATCAGTGACAAGCGTCGACTGATGACACGGCGCATTATCGTGCAACTGACCAAGGTAAAACACAGCATTAATCGTTTGGCCAGGTGGGACGAACTCTCGGTGTACCACACCCTCGGAATCGTAAAAACAAATCAGCATTGTTTTTATTTTTGACTTCTGAAGACGACCGACTTCTGATCGTCACAGAGATCCTCACGACCTTCTTGGAATCGCTTAAACCACTCATGCACATTATTACAAGATAGGCACTGATCACCATAAACATTTTTCATCATTTGAAATGTTTCAGTAAAAGTTTGCCCAAGTTTAAGACAAAATTTGACTGTTTGACCAGTTCTTTGTTCAGTTTCTAACGAAGAACTCATAAAAGGGCTGTCGGGAGACACTGCAGAGGTATGGAAATTTAGTGAATTCCCCTCTCACATCGTGGCAGTCGAGAGAACCGTCAAACTGGTGACAGAGGCATCTTCTAAAGTTATTGGCCCCCAATCTCGTGATCGTGTTATACGCTCTACACTGAAATCTAGGCAACAAGTGCCAAAGTTTACTACAAAATCTGACTTTATCAATAAATTTGACACAGATTCAGACTAAAACAAGCCTGACATATGGTTGGTTGGTTGGGTTGGGCTTGGGAGGAACCCGAAGAGCAGCCACCTCCACGCGGTGGGTTCTGGGTGACCAATACAGGTTAGCTGAGAGCTGCAACAATTTTCACCTTGCCCTGTGGCGCGCCGCCTTTTCGCTCGTATCTCGGGAACGGTTCGTCCTACGGCCATGATCACACATACCGTTTCGGTAGCAAATGACGTGCCAAATAACTTTTGTTTTATACATTTTGCCATGAGATGCGTATTTCAGGCGCTAGGTAGACAATTTCACGATTAATGAATTTTCTTTTCGATAAAATTTATAACTAATATTTTTATTTATTAAGGCGTTCGATTTACGTTTTTTCTTCTTCGCTAGAATTTTTTCCCAATAAATATTATCGTCTAGGTAGCCGATTTCTTTAATATCAATAACTTTGTTTCCAATAAAATTTATAAACAATATTTTGTTTCCGATTTCTAAAAAAATAATAATTTTCTTTTCAATAGAATTTTACAATCAACATTCTTACTGCGGGAAGAGTTCCGCTTTCTTTAGTTTTAATAACTTCGCCCAAAATAAATTTTTTAAATAATTAGTATTT
>NW_026090153.1:0-8329 GCF_024586455.1 Bactrocera neohumeralis
ATTGGAAGAAACTCAATATCGATTGCTAAATGTGTATTTACAAGAATATCGACTTTATACCTAAACATAAGAAGGTGGAATTCTTCCAAATGCACTGCCGTTATGGCTTTATATCCACTTCAGTAAGATGAAGAAGGTTAATTAACTTAAATAAGTGAAGTAAATGATTGGAAGAAACTCAATATCGATTGCTAAATGTGTATTTACAAGAATATCGACTTTATACCTAAATATAAGAAGGTGGAATTCTTCCAAATGCACTGCCGTTATGGCTTTATATCCACTTCAGTAAGATGAAGAATGTTAATTAACTTAAATAAGTGAAGAAAATGATTGGAAGAAACTCAATATCGATTGCTAAATGTGTATATACAAGAATATCGACTTTATACCTAAATATAAGAAGGTGGAATTCTTCCAAATGCACTGCCGTTATGGCTTTATATCCACTTCAGTAAGATGAAGAAGGTTAATTAACTTAAATAAGTGAAGTAAATGATTGGAAGAAACTCAATATCGATTGCTAAATGTGTATTTACAAGAATATCGACTTTATACCTAAACATAAGAAGGTGGAATTCTTCCAAATGCACTGCTGTTATGGCTTTATATCCACTTCAGTAAGATGAAGAAGGTTAATTAACTTAAATAAGTGAAGTAAATGATTTGAAGAAACTCAATATCGATTGCTAAATGTGTATATACAAGAATATCGATTTTATACCTAAATATAAGAAGGTGGAATTCTTCCAAATGCACTGCCGTTATGGCTTTATAGTCACTTCAGTAAGATGAAGAAGGTTAATTAACTTAAATAAGTGAAGTAAATGATTTGAAGAAACTCAATATCGATTGCTAAATGTGTATATACAAGAATATCGACTTTTACCTAAATATAAGATTGTGGAATTTTTCCAAATGCACTGCTGTTATGGCTTTATATCCACTTCAGTAAGATGAAGAAGGTTAATTAACTTAAATAAGTGAAGTAAATGATTTGAAGAAACTCAATATCGATTACTAAGTGTGTATATACAAGAATATCGATTTTATACCTAGATATAAGATTGTGGAATTCTTCCAAATGCACTGCCGGTATAACTTTATAGTCACTTCAGTAAGATGAAGAAGGTTAATTAACTTAAATAAGTGAAGTAAATGATTTGAAGAAACTCAATATCGATTGCTAAATGTGTATATACAAGAATATCGATTTTATACCTAAATATAAGATTGTGGAATTCTTCCAAATGCACTGCCGTTATAACTTTATATCCACTTCAGTAAGATGAAGAAGGTTAATTAACTTAAATAAGTGAAGTAAATGATTTGAAGAAACTCAATATCGATTGCTAAATGTGTATATACAAGAATATCGATTTTATACCTAGATATAAGATTGTGGAATTCTTCCAAATGCACTGCCGGTATAACTTTATAGTCACTTCAGTAAGATGAAGAAGGTTAATTAACTTAAATAAGTGAAGTAAATGATTTGAAGAAACTCAATATCGATTGCTAAATGTGTATATACAAGAATATCGACTTTATACCTAAATATAAGAATGAGGAATTCTTCCAAATGCACTGCCGTTATGGCTTTATATCCCTCAGTGAGATGAAGAAGGTTAATTATCTTAAATAAGTGAAGTAAATGATTTGAAGAAACTCAATATCGGTTACTAAGTGTGTATATACAAGAATATCGATTTTATACCTAAATATAAGATTGTGGAATTCTTCCAAATGCACTGCCGTTATGGCTTTATAGCTACTTCAGTAAGATGAAGAAGGTTAATTAACTTAAATAAGTGAAGTAAATGATTTGAAGAAACTCAATATCGATTGCTAAATGTGTATATACAAGAATATCGACTTTTACCTAAATATAAGATTGTGGAATTATTCCAAATGCACTGCCGTTATGGCTTTATGTCCACTTCAGTAAGATGAAGAAGGTTAATTAACTTAAATAAGTGAAGTAAATGATTTGAAGAAACTCAATATCGATTGCTAAATGTGTATATACAAGAATATCGATTTTATACCTAGATATAAGATTGTGGAATTCTTCCAAATGCACTGCCGTTATAACTTTATATCCACTTCAGTAAGATGAAGAAGGTTAATTAACTTAAATAAGTGAAGTAAATGATTTGAAGAAACTCAATATCGATTACTAAATGTGTATATACAAGAATATCGATTTTATACCTAATATAAGATTGTGGAATTCTTCCAAATAGACTGCCGTTATGGCTTTATATCAGCTTCAGTAAAATGAAGAAGGTTAATTAACTTAAATAAGTGAAGTAAATGATTTGAAGAAACTCAATATCGATTGCTAAATGTGTATATACAAGAATATCGACTTTTACCTAAATATAAGATTGTGGAATTCTTCCAAATGCACTGCCGTTATAACTTTATATCCACTTCAGTAAGATGAAGAAGGTTAATTAACTTAAATAAGTAACGTAAATGATTTGAAGAAACTCAATATAATTTGCTAAATGTGTATATACAAGAATATCGATTTTATACCTAGATATAAGATTGTGGAATTCTTCCAAATGCACTGCCGGTATAACTTTATAGTCACTTCAGTAAGATGAAGAAGGTTAATTAACTTAAATAAGTGAAGTAAATGATTTGAAGAAACTCAATATCGATTGCTAAATGTGTATATACAAGAATATCGATTTTATACCTAAATATAAGATTGCGGAATTCTTTCAAATGTACTGCCGTTATAACTTTATAGTCACTTCAGTAAGATGAAGAAGGTTAATTAACTTAAATAAGTGAAGTAAATGATTTGAAGAAACTCAATATCGATTGCTAAATGTGTATATACAAGAATATCGACTTTTACCTAAATATAAGATTGTGGAATTTTTCCAAATGCACTGCTGTTATGGCTTTATGTCCACTTCAGTAAGATGAAGAAGGTTAATTAACTTAAATAAGTGAAGTAAATGATTTGAAGAAACTCAATATCGATTGCTAAATGTGTATATACAAGAATATCGATTTTATACATAGATATAAGATTGTGGAATTCTTCCAAGTGCACTGCCGTTATAACTTTATAGTCACTTCAGTAAGATGAAGAAGGTTAATTAACTTAAATAAGTGAAGTAAATGATTTGAAGAAACTCAATATCGATTGCTAAATGTGTATATACAAGAATATCGATTTTATACCTAGATATAAGATTGTGGAATTCTTCCAAATGCACTGCCGGTATAACTTTATATCCACTTCAGTAAGATGAAGAAGGTTAATTAACTTAAATAAGTGAAGTAAATGATTTCAAGAAACTCAATATCGATTGCTAAATGTGTATATACAAGAATATCGATTTTATACCTAGATATAAGATTGTGGAATTCTTCCAAATGCACTGCCGGTATAACTTTATAGTCACTTCAGTAAGATGAAGAAGTTAATTAACTTAAATAAGTGAAGTAAATGATTTGAAGAAACTCAATATCGATTGTATATACAAGAATATCGACTTTTACCTAAATATAAGATTGTGGAATTTTTCCAAATGCACTGCTGTTATGGCTTTATATCCACTTCAGTAAGAGGAAGAAGGTTAATTAACTTAAATAAGTGAAAAAAATGATTTGAAGAAACTCAAATCGATAAATTGTATATACAAGAAATCGATTTTATACCTAATATCATTGTGGAAAAATGCACTGTATATACAGTAAGATGAAGAAGGTTAATTAACTTAAATTATCAATATCTGCTAAATGTGTATATAAGATTGCGGAAAACAGTGCATTTGGAAAAATTCCGCAATCTTATATTTAGGTATAAATCGATATTCTTGCATATACACACTTAGTAATCGATATTGAGTTTCTTTAAATAATTTACTTCACTTATTTAAGTTAATTAACCTTCTTCATCTTACTGAAGTGGATATAAAGTTATAACGGCAGTGCATTTGGAAGATTTCCACAATCTTATATTTAGGTAAAAGTCGATATTCTTGTATATACACATTTAGCAATCAATATTGAGTTTCTTCAAATCATTTACTTCACTTATTTAAGTTAATTAACCTTCTTCATCTTACTGAAGTGACTATAAAGTTATACCGGCAGTGCATTTGGAAGAATTCCACAATCTTATATCTAGGTATAAAATCGATATTCTTGTATATACACATTTAGCAATCGATATTGAGTTTCTTCAAATCATTTACTTCACTTATTTAAGTTAATTAACCTTCTTCATCTTACTGAAGTGGACATAAAGCCATAACAGCAGTGCATTTGGAAAAATTCCACAATCTTATATTTAGGTAAAATCGATATTCTTGTATATACACATTTAGCAATCGATATTGAGTTTCTTCAAATCATTTACTTCACTTATTTAAGTTAATTAACCTTCTTCATCTTACTGAAGTGGACATAAAGCCATAACAGCAGTGCATTTGGAAAAATTCCACAATCTTATATTTAGGTAAAAGTTCGATATTCTTGTATATACACATTTAGCAATCGATATTGAGTTTCTTCAAATCATTTCCTTCACTTACTTAAGTTAATAACCATTCTTCATCTTACTGAAGTGGATATAAAGCCATAACGGCAGTGCATTTGGAAGAATTCCACCTTCTTATATTTAGGTATAAAGTCGATATTCTTGTATACACACATTTAGCAATCGATATTGAGTTTCGTCAAATCATCTCCTTCACTTATTTAAGTTAATTAACATTCTTCATCTTACTGAAGTGGATATAAAGCCATAACGGCAGTGCATTTGGAAGAATTCCGCAATCTTATATCTAGGTATAAAGTCGATAATCTTGTATATACACACTTAGAAATCGATATTGAGTTTCTTTAAATAATTTACTTCACTTATTTAAGTTAATTTACCTTCTTCATCTTACTGAAGTGGACATAAGCCATTAACAGAATGCATTTGGAAAATTCCCACAACTTATATTTAGGAAAAAGTCGATATTCTTGTATATACAACATTTAGCAATCGATACCTGAGTTTCTGGCAATCGATATTGGTTTCTTTTCTTCACTTATGAAGTGGATAATTAACTTCTTCATCTTACTGAAAGTGATATAAAAATTATAACGGCAGTGCATTTGGGAAAAACCTGCAATCTTATATTTGGGATAAAGTCGATATTCTGTATATACACACTTATAAATCGATTGATATTTAAATAATTTTTTACTTATTTAAGTTAATTAACCTTCTTCGTCCTACTGAAGTGGAAATAAAGTCATAACGGCAGTGCATTTGGAAGAATTCTACCTTATTATTTTTAGGTATAAATTCGATATTCTTGTATATACACACTTAGCAATTGATATTGAGTTTCTCGAAATCATTCACTTCACTTATTTAAGTTAATTAACCTTCTTCATCTTACTGAAGTGGCTATAAAGCCATAACGGCAGTGCATTTGGAAGAATTCCACAATCTCATATTACGGTATAAAGTCGATTTTCTTGTATATAAACATTTAGCAATCGGTATTGAGTTACTTCAAATCATTTACTTCACTTATTTAAGTTAATTAGCCTTCTTCATCTTACTGAAGTGGACATAAAGCCATAACTGCAGTGCATTTGGAAAAATTCCACAATCTTATATTTAGGTATAAAGTCGATATTCTTGTATATACCCATTTAGCAATCGATATTGAGTTGCTTCAAATCATTTACTTCACTTATTTAAGTTAACTAATCTTCTTCATCTTACTGAAGTGGACATAAAGCCATAACGGCAGTGAATTTGGAAGACTTCCACCTTCTTATATTTAGGTATCGATTTTGAGTTTCTTCAAATCATTTCCTTCAGTTATTTAAGTTAATTAACCTTCTTCATCTTACTGAAGTGACAATAAAGCCATAACGGCAGCGCATTTGGAAAAACTCCGCAATCTAATATTTAGGTATAAAGTCGATAATCTTGTATATACACACTTAGTAATCGATATTGAGTTTCTTTAAATAATTTACTTCACCTATTTAAGTTAAGTAACCTTCTTCATCTTACTGAAGTGGATATAAAGCCATAACAGCAGTGCATTTGGAAAATTCCACAATCTTATATTTAAGTATAAAGTCGATATTCTTGTATATACACATTAAGCAATCGATACTGAGTTTCTTCAAGTCATTTACTTCACTTATTTAGTTAATTAACCTTCTTCATCTTACTGAAGTATATATAAAGTTATAACGGCAGTGCAATTGAAGAATTTCCACAAACTTATACTCTAGGTATCGATATTCTTGTATATACACACTTTTTAGTAATCGATATTGAGGTTTTAAATACGTCATTTACTTCACGCTTATTTAAGTTAACAACCTTCTTCATCTTACCGAAGTAAGTTATCACAACGCGTTGATGAAGAATTGACACAATCTTACTCTCAGTATAAAAATCGGGATATTTTGTATATACACACATTTAGCAATCGATTTTGAGTTTCTTCAAATCATTTACTTCACTTATTTAGGTTAACTAACCTTCTTCATCTTACTGAAGTGACTATAAAGCCATAACGGCAGCGCATTTGGAAAAATTCCACAATCTTATATTTAGGTATAAAGTCGATATTTTTGCATATACACATCTACCAATCGATATTAATTTTCTTCAAATCATTTACTTCACTTATTTAAGTTAATTAACCTTCTTCATCTTACTGCAGTGGACATAAAGCCATAACAGCAGTGCATTTGGAAAAATTCCACAATCTTATATTTAGGTATAAAGTCGATATTCTTGCATATACACATTTAGCAATCGATACTGAGCTTCTTCAAATCATTTTCTTCACTTACAAATTAACCTTCTTCATCTTACCTGAAGTGGATATTAAGCCATAACCTTTCTTCATCAGTGCATTTGTTATAATTCGATATTGGAAGAATTTTCCAATCTTATATCTAGGTTTAAAGTCGATATTTACTGATATACACATTTAGTAATCGATATTGATTTTCTTCAATTTAATTAATTTATATTTAGCTAATTAACCTTCTTCATATACTGAAGTGGAATTAAGTTATAACGATAGTGCATTTTGGGAAGATTTCACAATCTTATATTTAATTAAAGAAATCAATATTCTGAAATTATATAGCGCCACCATTTATTTGCAATCGATATTGAGTTCTTCCAAATACACATTTAGCAATACTTTATATTGATTTTTAAGTAAATTCATCTTGCTAAGTGACTATAAAAGTTAACCGGTGCATTTGGAAGAATTGGACATTATAAAGCAGTGCATTTGAAAATTTTTCCCCTTTTTTGTTTTTTAAAAAACGATATTCGTAAACATTTAAACAATTATTTAAATTAATTTCTTTAAAACATTTTTTCACTTATTTAAGTTAATTAACCCTTTTTCATCTTTGGGAAAAAACCCACAACAGCAGGATTTGGGAAAAATTCCACCTTCTTAATTTTATAAAAAATCGATATTCCTTTTAATTTTTGCAATCGGTTTTTTTTCTTTAAATCATTTTCCTTTTCCTTTTTAAGTTAATTCCTTCTACGAAATGGATATAAAAGCCAACGGGAGTGCATTTGGAAAATTCCACCTTCTTATATTTATTTAAAAAAAGAATTTTGTAAATCACAAATCGATATTAATTTCTTCCAAAACATTTTTTTCCCCCCTTTAAGTTGGGCCCTTTTCTCTTCTGAAATTTGGTAAAAGGGAGCTGCATTTGGAAAATTCCCCTTCTTTTTTAGGTTTCAAAATTTATTCTTTAAAATAAATTTAACTTTAAAGTCGATATGATTTCTTCAAATCATACACACATTTAGCAATTAATATTGGAGTTTCATGACATAAAGCCATAACAGCAGTTCTATTTGGAACCAACCTTTCTCTTATATTTGAAATGGCTAAAAGTCGATATTCTGTATATATACACATTACAATCTTATATCTAGTATAAAGTCATTTACTATACTTATTTAGCAATCGATACCTTCTTCAAAATCATTTACTTGAACTTTCGAATTATAAATCTAACCTTCTTCATCTTACTGAAGTGGCTATAAAGTTATAACGGCAGTGCATTTGGAAGAATTCCACAATCTTGTATTTAGGTATAAAGTCGATATTCTTGCATATACACACTTAGCAATCGATATTGAGTTTCTTTAAATAATTTACTTCACTTATTTAAGTTAATTAACCTTCTTCATCTTACTGAAGTGGATATAAAGCCATAACGGCAGTGCATTTGGAAAAATTCCACAATCTTATATTTAGGTAAAAGTTTCTTGTATAAACATTAAAAC
>NW_026090154.1:0-13666 GCF_024586455.1 Bactrocera neohumeralis
TTTCTTGTATATACGTATTTAGCAACAGATATTGAATTTCTTCAAATCATTAACATCAAATATTTAAGGTAATTAACCTTCTTCATCTTGCTGAAGTTGACATCAAGCCATAACTGCAGTGCATTTGGAGGAACTCGACAATCTTATGTTCAGGTATAAAGTCGATTTTCTTGTATATACACATTTAGCAGTCGATATTGAGTTGCTTCAAATAATTAACATCAAATATTCAAGTTAATTAGCCTTCTTCATTTTACTGAAGTTGACATAAAGCCATGACGGCAGTGCATTTGGAAGAATTCGACCACCTTATATTCAGGTATAAAGTCGATTTTCTTGTATATACACATTTAGCAGTCGATATTTAGTTGCTTCAAATCATTAACATCAAATATTTAAGTTCAGAAGCCTTCTTCATTTTACTGCAGTTGACATAAACCCATGACTGCAGCGCAGTTGGAAGAATTTGACAATCTTATATTCAGGTATAATGTCGATTTTCTTGTAAATACACATTTAGCAATCGATATTGAGTTTCTTCCAATCATTTACTTCACTATTTAAGTTAACTAACCTTCTTCATTTTACTGAAGTTGACACAAAGCCATAACGGCAGTGCATTTGGAAGAATTCGACAATCTTATATTCAGGTATAAAGTAGATCTTCTTGTATATACATATTTTGCAATAGATATTGAAATTCTTCAAATCATTAACATCAAATATTTAAGGTAATTAACCTTCTTCATCTTGCTGAAGTTGACATAAAGCCATAACGGCAGTGCATTTGGGAGAATTCGACAATCTTATATTCAGGTATTAAGTGGATTTTCTTTTATATACACATTAAGCAGTCGATATTGAGTTGCTTCAAATCATTAACATCAAATATTTAAGTTCGTAAGCCTTCTTCATTTTACTGCAGTTGACATAAAGCCATGACGGCAGTGCATTTGGGAGAATTCGACAATCTTATATTCAGGTATAAATTCAGTTGTCTTGTTGTATATACACATTAAGCAGTCGATATTGAGTTGCTTCAAATCATTAAGATCAAATATTTAAGTTAATTAACCTTCTTCATCTTACTGAAGTTGACATAAAGCCATAACGGCAGTGCATTTGGAAGAATTCGACAATTTTATATTCAGGTATAAAGTAGATCTTCTTGTATATACATATTTAGCAATAGATATTGAAATTCTTCAAATCATTAACATCAAATATTTAAGGTAATTAACCTTCTTCATCTTGCTGAAGTTGACATAAAGCCATAACGGCAGTGCATTTGGGAGAATTCGACAATCTTATATTCAGGTATTAAGTGGATTTTCTTTTATATACACATTAAGCAGTCGATATTGAGTTGCTTCAAATCATTAACATCAAATATTTAAGTTCGTAAGCCTTCTTCATTTTACTGCAGTTGACATAAAGCCATGACGGCAGTGCATTTGGGAGAATTCGACAATCTTATATTCAGGTATAAATTCGGTTGTCCTTGTATATACACATTAAGCAGTCGATATTGAGTTGCTTCAAATCATTAAGATCAAATATTTAAGTTAATTAACCTTCTTCATATTACTGAAGTTGACATAAAGCCATAACGGCAGTGCATTTGGAAGAATTCGACAATCTTATATTCAGGTATAAAGTCGATTTTATTGTATATACATATTTAGTAGTCGATATTGAGTTGCTTAAAATCATTAACATCAAACATTTAAGTTAATTAACTTTCTTCATTTTACTGAAGTTGACATAAAGCCATAACGGCAGTGCGTTTGGAAGAATTCGACAATCTTATATTTAGGTATAAAGTCGATTTTCTTGTATATACACATTTAGTAGTCGATATTGAGTTGCCCTAAATCACTAATTTAACATCTTTAAGTTAATTAACCTTCTTCATCTTACTGAAGTTGACATAAAGCCATAACGGCAGTGCATTTGGAAGAATTCGACAATCTTATATTCAGATATAAAGTCGATTTTCTTGTATATTAACATCTAGCAGTCGATACTGAGTTGCTTAAAATCATTAACATCAAACATTTAAGTTAATTAACCTTCTTCATTTTACTGAAGTTGACATAAAGTCATAACGGCAGTGCATTTGGAAGAATTTGACAATCTTATATTCAGGTATAAAATCGATTTTCTTTTATATACACATTTAATAGTCGATATTGAGTTGCTTCAAATCATTAACATCAAACATTAAGTTAAATAACCTTCTTCATCTTGCTGAAGTTGACATAAAGCCATAACGGCAGTGCATTCGGAAGAATTCGACAATCAGGTATAAAGTAGATTTTCTTGTATATACACATTTAG
This sequence comes from Bactrocera neohumeralis, assembly GCF_024586455.1. Taxonomy (NCBI): domain Eukaryota; kingdom Metazoa; phylum Arthropoda; class Insecta; order Diptera; family Tephritidae; genus Bactrocera; species Bactrocera neohumeralis. The sequence goes on from NW_026090154.1 coordinate 2,341, forward strand.
TAGTCGATATTGAGTTGCTTCAAATCATTAACATCAAATATTTAAGTTCGTAAGCCTTCTTCATTTTACTGCAGTTGACATAAAGCCATGACGGCAGTGCATTTGGAAGAATTCGACAATCTTATATTCAGGTATAAATTCGATTTTCTTGTATATACACATTAAGTAGTCGATATTGAGTTGCTTCAAATCATTAACATCAACAAAATCATTAACATATTTAAGATACTTAACCTTCTTCATTTTACTGAAGTTGACATAAAGCGATAACGGCAGTGCATTTGGAAGAATTCGACAATAAGGTATAAAGTAGATTTTCTTGTATTTACATATTTAGCAATAGATACTGAATTTCTTCAAATCATTAGCATCAAATATTTAAGGTAATTAACCTTCTTCATCTTGCTGAAGTTGACATAAAGCCATAATGGCAGTGCATTTGGAAGAATTCGACAATCTTATATTCAGGTATAAAGTCGATTTTCTTGTATATACATATTTAGCAGTCGATATTGAGTTGCTTCAAATCATTAACATCAAATATTTAAGTTAATTAGCCTTCTTCATCTTGCTGAAGTTGACATAAAGCCATAACGGCAGTGCATTTGGAAGAATTCGACAATCTTATATTCAGGTATAAAGTCGATTTTCTTGTATATACACATTTAGCAGTCGATATTGAGTTGCTTCAAATCATTAAGATCAAATATTTAAGTTAATTAACCTTCTTCATCTTACTGAAGTTGACATAAAGCCATAACGGCAGTGCATTTGGAAGAATTCGACAATCTTATATTCAGGTATAAAGTCGATTTTCTTGTATATACACATTTAGCAGTCGATATTGAGTTGCTTAAATCATTAACATCAAATATTTAAGTTAATTAACCTTCTTCATCTTACTGAAGTTGACATAAAGCCATAACGGCAGTGCATTTGGAAGAATTCGACAATCTTATATTCAGGTATAAAGTCGATTTTCTTGTATATACACATTTAGCAGTCGATATTGAGTTGCTTAAAATCATTAACATCAAATATTTAAGTTAATTAACCTTCTTCATCTTACTGAAGTTGACATAAAGCCATAACGGCAGTGCATTTGGAAGAATTCGACAATCTTATATTCAGGTATAAAGTCGATTTTCTTGTATATACACATTTAGTAGTCGATATTGAGTTGCTTAAAATCATTAACATCAAACATTTAAGTTAATTAACCTTCTTCATTTTACTGAAGTTGACATAAAGCCATAACGGCAGTGCATTTGGAAGAATTCGACAATCTTATATTCAGGTATAAAGTAGATTTTCTTGTATATACATATTTAGCAATAGATATTGAATTTCTTCAAATCATTAACATCAAATATTTAAGGTAATTAACCTTCTTCATCTTACTGAAGTTGACATAAAGCCATAACGGCAGTGCATTTGGAAGAATTCGACAATCTTATATTCAGGTATAAAGTCGATTTTCTTGTATATACACATTTAGTAGTCGATATTGAGTTGCTTAAAATCATTAACATCAAATATTTAAGTTAATTAACCTTCTTCATTTTACTGAAGTTGACATAAAGCCATAACGGCAGTGCATTTGGAAGAATTCGATAAGCTTATATTCAGGTATAAAGTCGATTGTCTTGTATATACACATTTAGTAGTCGATATTGAGTTGCTTAAAATCATTAACATCAAATATTTAAGTTAATTAACCTTCTTCATCTTACTGAAGTTGACATAAAGCCATAACGGCAGTGCATTTGGAAGAATTCGACAATCTTATATTCAGGTATAAAGTCGATTTTCTTGTATATACATATTTAGCAATAGATATTGAATTTCTTCAAATCATTAACATCAAATATTTAAGGTAATTAACCTTCTTCATCTTGCTGAAGTTGACATAAAGCCATAACGGCAGTGCATTTGGAAGAATTCGACAATCTTATATTCAGGTATAAAGATTTTCGATTTTCGATATTGATTTTTTATATATAATAGTCGATATTGAGTTGCTTCAAATCATTAACATCAAATATTTAAGTTAATTAACCTTCTTCATCTTACTGAAGTTGACATAAAGCCATAACGGCAGTGCATTTGGAAGAATTCGACAATCTTATATTCAGGTATAAAGTCGATTTTCTTGTATATACACATTTAGCAAGTCGATATTGAGTTGCTTCAAATCATTAACATCAAATATTTAAGTTAATTAACCTTCTTCATCTTACTGAAGTTGACATAAAGCCATAACGGCAGTGCATTTGGAAGAATTCGACAATCTTATATTCAGGTATAAAGTCGATTTTCTTGTATATACACATTTAGCAGTCGATATTGAGTTGCTTCAAATCATTAACATCAAATATTTAAGTTAATTAACCTTCTTCATCTTACTGAAGTTGACATAAAGCCATAACGGCAGTGCATTTGGAAGAATTCGACAATCTTATATTCAGGTATAAAGTCGATTTTCTTGTATATACACATTTAGCAGTCGATATTGAGTTGCTTCAAATCATTAACATCAAATATTTAAGTTAATTAACCTTCTTCATCTTACTGAAGTTGACATAAAGCCATAACGGCAGTGCATTTGGAAGAATTCGACAATCTTATATTCAGGTATAAAGTCGATTTTCTTGTATATACACATTTAGCAAGTCGATATTGAGTTTCTTCAAATCATTAGCATCAAATATTTAAGTTAATTAACCTTCTTCATCTTGCTGAAGTTGACATAAAGCCATAAAGGCAGTGCATTTGGAAGAATTCGACAATCTTATATTCAGGTATAAAGTCGATTTTCTTTTATATACACATTTAGCAGTCGATATTGAGTTGCTTCAAATCATTAACATCAAACATTTAAGTTAATTAACCTTCTTCATTTTACTGAAGTTGACATAAAGCCATAACGGCAGTGCATTTGGAAGAATTCGACAATCTTATATTCAGGTATAAAGTCGATTTTCTTGTATATACACATTTAGTAGTCGATATTGAGTTGCTTAAAATCATTAACATCAAACATTTAAGTTAATTAACCTTCTTCATTTTACTGAAGTTGACATAAAGCCATAACGGCAGTGCATTTGGAAGAATTCGACAATCAGGTATAAAGTAGATTTTCTTGTATATACATATTTAGCAAATAGATATTGAATTTCTTCAAATCATTAACATCAAATATTTAAGGTAATTAACCTTCTTCATCTTATCAAAGTTGACATAAAGCCATAACGGCAGTGCATTTGGAAGAATTCGACAATCTTATATTCAGGTATAAAGTCGATTTTCTTTTATATACACATTTAATAGTCGATATTGAGTTGCTTCAAATCATTAACATCAAACATTTAAGTTAATTAACCTTCTTCATCTTACTGAAGTTGACATAAAGCCATAACGGCAGTGCATTTGGAAGAATTCGACAATCTTATATTCAGGCATAAAGTCGATTTTCTTGTATATACACATTTAGTAGTCGATATTGAGTTGCTTAAAATCATTAACATCAAACATTTAAGTTAATTAACCTTCTTCATTTTACTGAAGTTGACATAAAGCCATAACGGCAGTGCATTTGGAAGAATTCGACAATCTTATATTCAGGTATAAAGTCGATTTTCTGAATTTCTTCAAATCATTAGCATCAAATATTTAAGGTAATTAAAATTATATACACATTTAGTAGTCGATATTGAGTTGCTTCAAATCATTAACATCAAATATTTAAGTTAATTAACCTTCTTCATCTTACTGAAGTTGACATAAAGCCATAACGGCAGTGCATTTGGAAGAATTCGACAATCTTATATTCAGGTATAAAGTCGATTTTCTTGTATATACACATTTAGTAGTCGATATTGAGTTGCTTAAAATCATTAACATCAAACATTTAAGTTAATTAACCTTCTTCATTTTACTGAAGTTGACATAAAGCCATAACGGCAGTGCATTTGGAAGAATTCGACAATCTTATATTCAGGTATAAAGTCGATTTTCTTGTATATACACATTTAGCAGTCGATATTGAGTTGCTGAAAATCATTAACATCAAATATTTAAGTTAATTAACCTTCTTCATTTTACTGAAGTTGACATAAAGCCATAACGGCAGTGCATTTGGAAGAATTCGACAATCTTATATTCAGGTATAAAGTCGATTTTCTTGTATATACACATTTAGTAGTCGATATTGAGTTGCTTTAAATCATTAACATCAAACATTTAAGTTAATTAACCTTCTTCATTTTACTGAAGTTGACATAAAGCCATAACGGCAGTGCATTTGGAAGAATTCGACAATCAGGTATAAAGTAGATTTTCTTGTATATACATATTTAGCAATAGATACTGAATTTCTTCAAATCATTAGCATCAAATATTTAAGGTAATTAACCTTCTTCATCTTGCTGAAGTTGACATAAAGCCATAACGGCAGTGCATTTGGAAGAATTCGACAATCTTACATTCAGGTATAAAGTCGATTTTCTTTTATATACACATTTAATAGTCGATATTGAGTTGCTTCAAATCATTAATATCAAATACTTAAGATAATTAACCGTCTTCATCTTGCTGAAGTTGACATAAAGCCATAACGGCAGTGGATTTGGAAGAATTAGACAATCAGGTATAAAGTAGATTTTCTTGTATATACGTATTTAGCAATAGATATTGAATTTCTTCAAATCATTAACATCAAATATTTAAGGTAATTAACCTTCCTCATCTTGCTGAAGTTGACATAAAGCCATAACGGCAGTGCATTTGGAGGAATTCGACAATCTTATATTCAGGTATAAAGTCGATTTTCTTTTATATACATATTTAGCAATCGATATTGATTTGCTTTAAATCATTAATGTAACTTATTTAAGTTAACTAGCCTCCTTCATCTTACTGAAGTTGACATAAAGCCATAACGGCAGTGCATTTGGAAGAATTCGACAATCTTATATTCAGGTATAAAGTCGATTTTCTTGTATATACACATTTAGCAGTCGATATTGAGTTGCTTCAAATCATTAACATCAAATATTTAAGTTAATTAACCTTCTTCATCTTGCTGAAGTTGACATAAAGCCATAACGGCAGTGCATTTGGAAGAATTCGACAATCTTATATTCAGGTATAAAGTCGATTTTCTTGTATATACACATTTAGCAGTCGATATTGAGTTGCTTCAAATCATTAACATCAAATATTTAAGTTAATTAACCTTCTTCATCTTACTGAAGTTGACATAAAGCCATAACGGCAGTGCATTTGGAAGAATTCGACAATCTTATATTCAGGTATAAAGTCGATTTTCTTGTATATACACATTTAGCAGTCGATATTGAGTTGCTTTAAATCATTAACATCAAATATTTAAGTTAATTAACCTTCTTCATCTTGCTGAAGTTGACATAAAGCCATAACGGCAGTGCATTTGGAAGAATTCGACAATCTTATATTCAGGTATAAAGTCGATTTTCTTTTATATACACATTTAGTAGTCGATATTGAGTTGCTTCAAATCATTAACATCAAATATTTAAGTTAATTAACCTTCTTCATCTTACTGAAGTTGACATAAAGCCATAACGGCAGTGCATTTGGAAGAATTCGACAATCTTATATTCAGGTATAAAGTCGATTTTCTTGTATATACACATTTAGTAGTCGATATTGAGTTGCTTAAAATCATTAACATCAAACATTAACTAACATTTAAGTTAATTAACATTCTTCATCTTGCTGAAGTTGACATAAAGCCATAACGGCAGTGCATTTGGAAGAATTCGACAATCAGGTATAAAGTAGATTTTCTTGTATATACATATTTAGCAATAGATATTGAATTTCTTCAAATCATTAGCATCAAATATTTAAGGTAATTAACCTTCTTCATCTTGCTGAAGTTGACATAAAGCCATAACGGCAGTGCATTTGGAAGAATTCGACAATCTTATATTCAGGTATAAAGTCGATTTTCTTGTATATACACATTTAGCAGTCGATATTGAGTTGCTTCAAATCATTAACATCAAATATTTAAGTTAATTAACCTTCTTCATCTTACTGAAGTTGACATAAAGCCATAACGGCAGTGCATTTGGAAGAATTCGACAATCTTATATTCAGGTATAAAGTCGATTTTCTTGTATATACACATTTAAGTAGTCGATATTGAGTTGCTTAAAATCATTAACATCAAATATTTAAGTTAATTAACCTTCTTCATTTTACTGAAGTTGACATAAAGCCATAACGGCAGTGCATTTGGAAGAATTCGACAATCTTATATTTAGGTATAAAGTCGATTTTCTTGTATATACACATTTAGTAGTCGATATTGAGTTGCTTCAAATCATTAACATCAAATATTTAAGTTAATTAACCTTCTTCATTTTACTGAAGTTGACATAAAGCCATAACGGCAGTGCATTTGGAAGAATTCGACAATCTTATATTCAGGTATAAAGTCGATTTTCTTGTATATACACATTTAGCAGTCGATATTGAGTTGCTTCAAATCATTAACATCAAATATTTAAGTTAATTAACCTTCTTCATCTTGCTGAAGTTGACATAAAGCCATAACGGCAGTGCATTTGGAAGAATTCGACAATCTTATATTCAGGTATAAAGTCGATTTTCTTGTATATACACATTTAGATATATAAATCGATTTTCTTGTATTATACACATTTAGCAGTTAATTAACCTTCTATACATTTTTAGTCGATATTGAGTTGCTTAAAATCATTAACATCAAACATTTAAGTTAATTAACCTTCTTCATTTTACTGAAGTTGACATAAAGCCATAACGGCAGTGCATTTGGAAGAAATCGACAAGCTTATATTCAGGTATAAAGTCGATTTTCTTGTATATACATATTTAGCAATAGATACTGAATTTCTTCAAATCATTAGCATCAAATATTTAAGGTAATTAACCCTCTTCATCTTGCTGAAGTTGACATAAAGCCATAAGGGCAGTGCACTCGGAAGAATTAGACAATCTTACATTCAGGTATAAAGTCGATTTTCTTTTATATACACATTTAGTAGTCGATATTGAGTTGCTTAAAATCATTAACATCAAATATTTAAGTTAATTAACCTTCTTCATCTTACTGAAGTTGACATAAAGCCATAACGGCAGTGCATTTGGAAGAATTCGACAATCTTATATTCAGGTATAAAGTCGATTTTCTTGTATATACACATTTAAAGTCGATATTGAGTTGCTTCAAATCATTAACATCAAATATTTAAGTTAATTAACCTTCTTCATCTTGCTGAAGTTGACATAAAGCCATAACGGCAGTGCATTTGGAAGAATTCGACAATCTTATATTCAGGTATAAAGTCGATTTTCTTTTATATACACATTTAGCAATCGATATTGAATTGCTTCAAATCATTTACTTCACTTATTTAAGTTAATTAGCCTCCTTCATCTTATCGAAGTTGACATGAAGCCATAACGGCAGTGCATTTGGAAGAATTCGACAATCTTATCTTCAGTCATAAAGCCGATTTTCTTGTATATACACATTTAGTAGTCGGTGTTGGGTTGCTTAAAATCATTAACATCAAATATTTAAGTTAATTAACCTTCTTCATCTTACTGAAGTTGACATAAAGCCATAACGGCAGTGCATTTGGAAGAATTCGACAATCTTATATTCAGGTATAAAGTCGATTTTCTTGTATATACACATTTAGCAGTCGATATTGAGTTGCTTAAAATCATTAAAATCAAATATTTAAGTTAATTAACCTTCTTCATCTTACTGAAGTTGACATAAAGCCATAACGGCAGTGCATTTGGAAGAATTCGACAATCTTATATTCAGGTATAAAGTCGATTTTCTTGTATATACACATTTAGCAGTCGATATTGAGTTGCTTAAAATCATTAACATCAAACATTTAAGTTAATTAACCTTCTTCATCTTACTGAAGTTGACATAAAGCCATAACGGCAGTGCATTTGGAAGAATTCGACAATCTTATATTCAGGTATAAAGTCGATTTTCTTGTATATACACATTTAGCAGTCGATATTGAGTTGCTTCAAATCATTAACATCAAATATTTAAGTTAATTAACCTTCTTCATTTTACTGAAGTTGACATAAAGCCATAACGGCAGTGCATTTGGAAGAATTCGACAATCTTATATTCAGGTATAAAGTCGATTTTCTTGTATATACACATTTAGCAGTCGATATTAGTTGCTTCAAATCATAAACATCAAATATTTAGGTTAATTAACCTTCTTCATTTTGCTGAAGTTGACATAAAGCCATAACGGCAGTGCATTTGGAAGAACTAGACAATCTTATATTCAGGTATAAAGTCGATTTACTTGTATATACATATTTAGCAATAGATATTGATTTGCTTTAAATCATTAATGTAACAAGCCTCCTTCATATTTAAGTTGTAATTAAACCTTCATCTTGCTGAAGTTGACATAAAGCCATAACGGCAGTGCATTTGGAAGAATTCGACAATCTTATATTCAGGTATAAAGTCGATTTTCTTGTATATACACATTTAGCAGTCGATATTGAGTTGCTTCAAATCATTAACATCAAATATTTAAGTTAATTAACCTTCTTCATCTTGCTGAAGTTGACATAAAGCCATAACGGCAGTGCATTTGGAAGAATTCGACAATCTTATATTCAGGTATAAAGTCGATTTTCTTGTATATACACATTTAGCAGTCGATATTGAGTTGCTTCAAATCATTAACATCAAATATTTAAGTTAATTAACCTTCTTCATCTTACTGAAGTTGACATAAAGCCATAACGGCAGTGCATTTGGAAGAATTCGACAATTCAGGTATAAAGTAGATTTTCTTGTATATACATATTTAGCAATAGATATTGAATTTCTTCAAATCATTAACATCAAATATTTAAGGTAATTAACCTTCCTCATCTTGCTGAAGTTGACATAAAGCCATAAAGGCAGTGCGTTTGGAAGAATTAGACAATCTTACATTCAGGTATAAAGTCGATTTTCTTTTATATACACATTTAATAGTCGATATTGAGTTGCTTCAAATCATTAACATCAAATATTTAAGTTAATTAACCTTCTTCATCTTACTGAAGTTGACATAAAGCCATAACGGCAGTGCATTTGGAAGAATTCGACAATCTTATATTCAGGTATAAAGTCGATTTTCTTGTATATACACATTTAGTAGTCGATATTGAGTTGCTTAAAATCATTAACATCAAACATTTAAGTTAATTAACCTTCTTCATCTTACTGAAGTTGACATAAAGCCATAAAGGCAGTGCATTTGGAAGAATTCGACAATCTTATATTCAGGTATAAAGTCGATTTTCTTTTATATACACATTTAATAGTCGATATTGAGTTGCTTCAAATCATTAACATCAAACATTAAGTTAATTAACCTTCTTCATCTTACTGAAGTTGACATAAAGCCATAACGGCAGTGCATTTGGAAGAATTCGACAATCTTATATTCAGGTATAAAGTCGATTTTCTTGTATATACACATTTAGCAGTCGATATTGAGTTGCTTCAAATCATTAATATGAAATATTTAAGTTAATTAACCTTCTTCATCTTACTGAAGTTGACATAAAGCCATAACGGCAGTGCATTTGGAAGAATTCGACAATCTTATATTCAGGTATAAAGTCGATTTTCTTTTATATACACATTTAGCAGTCGATATTGAGTTGCTTCAAATCATTAAATCAAATATTTAAGTTAATTAACCTTCTTCATCTTACTGAAGTTGACATAAAGCCATAACGGCAGTGCATTTGGAAGAATTCGACAATCTTATATTCAGGTATAAAGTCGATTTTCTTGTATATACACATTTAGTAGTCGATATTGAGTTGCTTAAAATCATTAACATCAAACATTAAGTTAATTAACCTTCTTCATTTTACTGAAGTTGACATAAAGTCATAACGGCAGTGCATTTGGAAGAATTCGACAATCAGGTATAAAGTAGATTTTCTTAAATATACATATTTAGCAATAGATACAGAATTTCTTCAAATCATTTGCATCAAATATTTAAGGTAATTAACCTTCTTCATCTTGCTGAAGTTGACATAAAGCCTAAAAGGCTGTGCATTTGGAAGAATTAGACAATCTTACATTCAGGTATAAAGTAGATTTACTTGTATATACATATTTAGCAATCGATATTGATTTGCTTTAAATCATTAATGTAACTTATTTAAGTTAACTCGCCTCCTTCATCTTACCGAAGTTGACATTAAGATCAAATATTTAAGTTAATTAACCTTACTCATCTTGCTGAAGTTGACATAAAGCCATAACGGCAGTGCATTTGGAAGAATTAGACAATCTTATATTCAGGTATAAAGTCAAATTTTCTTGTATATACATATTTAGCAATCGATATTGATTTGATTTAAATCATTAATGTAACTTATTTAAGTTAACTAGCCTCCTTCATCTTACCTGAAGTTGACATAAAGCCATAACGGCAGTGCATTTGGAAGAATTCGACAATCTTATATTCAGGTATAAAGTCGATTTTCTTGTATATACACATTTAGCAGTCGATATTGAGTTGCTTTAAATCATTACATCAAATATTTAAGTAATTAACCTTCTTCATCTTACTGAAGTTGACATAAAGCCATAACGGCAGTGCATTTGGAAGAATTCGACAATCTTATATTCAGGTATAAAGTCGATTTTCTTGTATATACCATTAAGCAGTCGATATTGAGTTGCTTCAAATCATTAATATGAAATATTTAAGAAAATTAACCTTCTTCGTCTTGCTGAAGTTGACATAAAGCCATAACGGCAGTGCATTTGGAAGAATTCGACAATCTTATATTCAGGTATAAAGTCGATTTTCTTTTATATACACATTTAGCAGTCGATATTGAGTTGCTTCAAATCATTAAGATCAAATATTTAAGTTAATTAACCTTCTTCATCTTACTGAAGTTGACATAAAGCCATAACGGCAGTGCATTTGGAAGAATTCGACAATCTTATATTCAGGTATAAAGTCGATTTTCTTGTATATACACATTTAGTAGTCGATATTGAGTTGCTTAAAATCATTAACATCAAACATTAAGTTAATTAACCTTCTTCATTTTACTGAAGTTGACATAAAGCCATAACGGCAGTGCATTTGGAAGAATTCGACAATCAGGTATAAAGTAGATTTTCTTGTATATACATATTTAGCAATAGATATTGAATTTCTTCAAATCATTAGCATCAAATATTTAAGGTAATTAACCCTCTTCATCTTGC
>NW_026090155.1:0-11546 GCF_024586455.1 Bactrocera neohumeralis
ATTCTTCCAATTACACTGCCGTTATGGCTTTGTGTCAACTTCAGTAAGATGAAGAAGGTTTGTTATCTTAAATTTGTTAAATAAATGATTTGAAGCAACTCAATATCGAATGCTGAATGTGTATATTCAAGAAAATCGACTTTATACTTGAACATAAGACTGTCGAATTCTTCCAATTACACTGCCGTTATGGCGTTATGTCAACTTCAGTAAGATGAAAAAGGTAAATGAACTTAATTATGTTAAATTAATGATTTAAGGCAATTCAATATCGGCTCCTAAATGTGTAGATACAAGAAAATCGACTTTATACCTGAATATAAGATTGTCGAATTCTCCCAAATTGTCTGCCGTTATGGCTTTATGTCAGCTTCAGTAAGACGAAGAAGGTAAATTAACTTAAAGATGTTAAATTAATGATTTAAAGCAACTCAATGTCGACTGCTTTATGTGTATATAAAAGAAAATGGACTTTATACCTGAATATAAGATTGTCGAATTCTTCCAAATGCACTGCCGTTATGGCTTTATGTCAACTTCAGTAAGATGAAGAAGGTTAATTAACTTAAAGATGTTAAATTAATGAATTAAAGCAACTCAGTATCGACTGCTAAATGTGTATATACAAGAAAATCTAATTTATACGTGGATATAAGATTGTCGAAGTCATCCAAATGCACTGCCGTTATGGCTTTATAACAACTTCAGTTAGATGAAGAAGGTTAATTAACTTAAATATGTTAAATGAATGATTTAAGGCAACTCAATGTCGACTGCTAAATGTGTATATACAAGAAAATGGACTTTATACCTTAATATAATATTGTCGAATTCTTCCAAATGCACTGCCGTTATGGCTTTATGTCAACTTCAGTAAGATGAAAAAGGTAAATTAACTTAATTATGTTAAATTAATGATTTAAGGCAATTCAATATCGACTGCTAAATGTGTATATACAAGAAAATGGACTTTATACCTGAATATAAGATTGTCGAATTCTTCCAAATGCTCTGCTGTTATGGCTTTATGTCAACTTCAGTAAGATGAAGAAGGTAAATTAACTTAATAATGTTAAAATAATGATATGAAGCAGCTCAATATTTTTCTGCTTAATGTGTATGTACAAGAAAATGGATTTTATACCTGAATATAAGATTGTCGAATTCTTCCAAATGCACTGCCGTTATGGCTTTATGTCAACTTCAATAAGATGAAGAAGGTAAATTAACTTAAAGATGTTAAATTAATGATTTAAGGCAATTCAATATCGGCTGCTAAATGTGTATATACAAGAAAATCGACTTTATACCTGAATATAAGATTGTCGAATTCTTCCAAATGCTCTGCTGTTATGGCTTTATGTCAACTTCAGTAAGATGAAGAAGGTAAATTAACTTAATAATGTTAAAGTAATGATTTGAAGCAGCTCAATATCGACTGCTTAATGTGCATATACAAGAAAATGGACTTTATACCAGAATATAAGATTGTCGAATTCTTCCAAATGCACTGCCATTATGGTTTTATGTCAACTTCAGGAAGCTGAAGAAAGTCAATTAACTTAAATATGTTAAATTAATGATTTGAAGCAACTCAATATCGAATGCTGAATGTGTATATTCAAGAAAATCGACTTTATACTTGAACATAAGATTGTCGAATTCTTCCAAATGCACTGCCGTTATGGCTTTATGTCAACTTAAGTAAGATGAAAAAGGTAAATTAACTTAATTATGTTAAATTAATGATTAAAGGCAATTCAATATCGACTGCTAAATGTGTATATACAAGAAAATCGACTTTATACCTGAATATAAGATTGTCGAATTCTTCCAAATGCACTGCCGTTATGGCTTTATGTCAACTTCAGTAAGATGAGAAGAAGGTTAATTAACTTAAAGATGTTAAATTAATGATTTAAAGCAACTCAATATCGACTGCTAAATGTGTATATACAAGAAAATCGACTTTATACCTGAATATAAGATTGTCGAATTCTTCCAAATGCACTGCCGTTATGGCTTTATGTCAACTTCAGTAAGATGAAGAAGGTAAATTAACTTAAATATGTTAAATTAATGATTTAAAGCAACTCAATATCGACTGCTTAATGTGTATATACAAGAAAATGGACTTTATACCTGAATATAAGATTGTCGAATTCTTCCAAATGCACTGCCGTTATGGCTTTATGTCAACTTCAGATAAGATGAAGAAAGGTAAATTAACTTAAATATGTTAAATTAATGATTTAAAGCAACTCAATATCGACTGCTTAATGTGTATATACAAGAAAATGGACTTTATACCTGAATATAAGATTGTCGAATTCTTCCAAATGCACTGCCGTTATGGCTTTATGTCAACTTCAGTAAGATGAAGAAGGTAAATTAACTTAAATATGTTAAATTAATGATTTAAAGCAACTCAATATATCGACTTTATACCTGAAATAAGATTGTCGAATTCTTCCAAATACTGCCGTTATGGCTTTAGAAAATTAACTTAAAGATTTAAATATAATGATTTAAAGCAACTGAATATAAGATTGTACCTGAATAATTGTCTTCTTCCAAATGCACTGCCGTTATGGCTTTATGTCAACTTCAGTAAGATGAAGAAGGTTAAATTAACTTAAATATGTTAAATTAATGATTTAAGGCAACTCAATATCGACTGCTAAATGTGTATATACAAGAAAATCGACTTTATACCTGAATATAAGATTGTCGAATTCTTCCAAATGCACTGCCGTTATGGCTTTATGTCAACTTCAGTAAGATGAAGAAGGTAAATTAACTTAAATATGTTAAATTAATGATTTAAGGCAACTCAATATCGACTGCTAAATGTGTATATACAAGAAAATCGACTTTATACCTGAATATAAGATTGTCGAATTCTTCCAAATGCACTGCCGTTATGGCTTTATGTCAACTTCAGTAAGATGAAGAAGGTTAAATTAACTTAAATATGTTAAATTAATGATTTAAAGCAACTCAATATCGACTGCTTAAATGTGTATATACAAGAAAATGGACTTTATACCTGAATATAAGATTGTCGAATTCTTCCAAATGCACTGCCGTTATGGCTTTATGTCAACTTCAGTAAGATGAAGAAGGTAAATTAACTTAATTATGTTAAATTAATGATTTAAGGCAATTCAATATCGACTGCTAAATGTGTATATACAAGAAAATGGACTTTATACCTGAATATAAGATTGTCGAATTCTTCCAAATGCTCTGCCGTTATGGCTTTATGTCAACTTCAGTAAGATGAAGAAGGTAAATTAACTTAATAATGTTAAAGTAATGATTTGAAGCAACTCAATATTTTCTGCTTAATGTGTATATACAAGAAAATGGACTTTATACCTGAATATAAGATTGTCGAATTCTTCCAAATGCACTGCCGTTATGGCTTTATGTCAACTTCAATAAGATGAAGAAGGTAAATTAACTTAAAGATGTTAAATAATGATTTAAAGCAACTCAATATCGACTGCTTAATGTGTATATACAAGAAAATCGACTTTATACCTGAATATAAGATTGTCGAATTCTTCCAAATGCACTGCCGTTATGGCTTTATGTCAACTTCAGTAAGATGAAGAAGGTAAATTAACTTAAATATGTCAAATTATTGATTTAAAGCAACTCAGTATCGACTGCTTAATGTGTATATACAAGAAAATCGACTTTATACGTGAATATAAGATTGTCGAATTCTTCCAAATGCACTGCCGTTATGGCTTTATATCAACTTCAGTAAGATGAAGAAGGTAAATTAACTTAAAGATGTTAAACTAATGATTTAAAGCAACTCACTATCGACTGCTAAATGTGTATATACAAGAAAATGGACTTTATACCTGAATATAAGATTGTCGAATTCTTCCAAATGCACTGCCGTTATGGCTTTATGTCAACTTCAGTAAGATGAAAAAGGTAAATTAACTTAATTATGTTAAATTAATGATTTAAGGCAATTCAATATCGACTGCTAAATGTGTATATACAAGAAAATGGACTTTATACCTGAATATAAGATTGTCGAATTCTTCCAAATGCACTGCCGTTATGGCTTTATGTCAACTTCAGTAAGATGAAGAAGGTAAATTAACTTAAAGATGTTAAATTAATGATTTAAAGCAACTCAATATCGACTGCTAAATGTGTATATACAAGAAAATATGGACTTTATACCTGAATATAAGATTGTCGAATTCTTCCAAATGCACTGCCGTTATGGCTTTATGTCAACTTCAGTAAGATGAAGAAGGTAAATTAACTTAAATATGTTAAATTAATGATTTAAGCAACTCAATATCGACTGCTAAATGTGTATATACAAGAAAATCGACTTTATACCTGAATATAAGATTGTCGAATTCTTCCAAATGCACTGCCGTTATGGCTTTATGTCAACTTCAGTAAGATGAAGAAGGTAAATTAACTTAAATATGTTAAATTAATGATTTAAAGCAACTCAATATCGACTGCTTAATGTGTATATACAAGAAAATGGACTTTATACCTGAATATAAGATTGTCGAATTCTTCCAAATGCACTGCCGTTATGGCTTTATGTCAACTTCAGTAAGATGAAGAAGGTTTGTTATCTTAAATATGTTAAATAAATGATTTGAAGCAACTCAATATCGATTGCTGAATGTGTATATTCAAGAAAATCGACTTTATACTTGAACATAAGATTGTCGAATTCTTCCAAATACACTGCCGTTATGGCTTTATGTCAACTTCAGTAAGATGAAGAAGGTTTGTTATCTTAAATATGTTAAATTAATGATTTAAAGCAACTCAATATCGAATGCTGAATGTGTATATTCAAGAAAATCGACTTTATACCTGAACATAAGATTGTCGAATTCTTCCAATTACACTGCCGTTATGGCTTTATGTCAACTTCAGTAAGATGAAAAAGGTAAATGAACTTAATTATGTTAAATTAATGATTTAAGGCAATTCAATATCGGCTGCTAAATGTGTATATACAAGAAAATCGACTTTATACCTGAATATAAGATTGTCGAATTCTCCCAAATGCACTGCCGTTATGGCTTTATGTCAACTTCAGTAAGACGAAGAAGGTAAATTAACTTAAAGATGTTAAATTAATGATTTAAAGCAACTCAATGTCGACTGCTTTATGTGTATATAAAAGAAAATGGACTTTATACCTGAATATAAGATTGTCGAATTCTTCCAAATGCACTGCCGTTATGGCTTTATGTCAACTTCAGTAAGATGAAGAAGGTTAATTAACTTAAAGATGTTAAATTAATGATTTAAAGCAACTCAATATCGACTGCTTAATGTGTATATACAAGAAAATGGAATTTATACCTGAATATAAGATTGTCGAATTCTTCCAAATGCACTGCCGTTATGGCTTTATAACAACTTCAGTAAAATGAAGAAGTTCAATTAACTTAAATATGTTAAATGAATGATTTAAGGCAACTCAATATCGACTGCTTAATGTGTATATACAAGAAAATGGACTTTATACCTGAATATAATATTGTCGAATTCTTCCAAATGCACTGCCGTTATGGCTTTATGTCAACTTCAGTAAGATGAAAAAGGTAAATTAACTTAATTATGTTTAATTAATGATTTAAGGCAATTCAATATCGACTGCTAAATGTGTATATACAAGAAAATGGACTTTATACCTGAATATAAGATTGTCGAATTCTTCCAAATGCTCTGCTGTTATGGCTTTATGTCAACTTCAGTAAGATGAAGAAGGTAAATTAACTTAATAATGTTAAAATAATGATATGAAGCAGCTCAATATTTTTCTGCTTAATGTGTATGTACAAGAAAATGGATTTTATACCTGAATATAAGATTGTCGAATTCTTCCAAATGCACTGCCGTTATGGCTTTATGTCAACTTCAATAAGATGAAGAAGGTAAATTAACTTAAAGATGTTAAATTAATGATTTAAGGCAATTCAATATCGGCTGCTAAATGTGTATATACAAGAAAATCGACTTTATACCTGAATATAAGATTGTCGAATTCTTCCAAATGCTCTGCTGTTATGGCTTTATGTCAACTTCAGTAAGATGAAGAAGGTAAATTAACTTAAATATGTTAAAGTAATGATTTGAAGCAGCTCAATATCGACTGCTTAATGTGTATATACAAGAAAATGGACTTTATACCTGAATATAAGATTGTCGAATTCTTCCAAATGCACTGCCGTTATGGCTTTATGTCAACTTCAGTAAGATGAAGAAGGTTTGTTATCTTAAATATGTTAAATTAATGATTTAAAGCAACTCAATATCGAATGCTGAATGTGTATATACAAGAAAATCGACTTTATACTTGAATATAAGATTGTCGAATTCTTCCAAATGCACTGCCGTTATGGCTTTATGTCAACTTCAGTAAGATGAAGAAGGTAAATTAACTTAAATTATGTTAAATTAATGATTTAAGGCAACTCAATATCGACTGCTAAATGTGTATATACAAGAAAATCGACTTTATACCTGAATATAAGATTGTCGAATTCTTCCAAATGCACTGCCGTTATGGCTTTATGTCAACTTCAGTAAGATGAAAAAGGTAAATTAACTTAATTATGTTAAATTAATGATTTAAAGCAATTCAATATCGACTGCTAAATGTGTATATACAAGAAAATGGACTTTATACCTGAATATAAGATTGTCGAATTCTTCCAAATGCACTGCCGTTATGGCTTTATGTCAACTTCAGTAAGATGAAGAAGGTTTGTTAACTTAAATATGTTAAATTAATGATTTAAAGCAACTCAATATCGAATGCTGAATGTGTATATACAAGAAAATCGACTTTATACTTGAATATAAGATTGTCGAATTCTTCCAAATGCACTGCCGTTATGGCTTTATGTCAACTTCAGTAAGATGAAAAAGGTAAATTAACTTAATTATGTTAATTTAATGATTTAAGGCAATTCAATATCGACTGCTTAATGTGTATATGCAAGAAAATCGACTTTATATCTGAATATAAGATTGTCGAATTCTTCCAAATGCACTGCCGTTATGGCTTTATGTCAACTTCAGAAGATGAAGAAGGTTAATTAACTTAAATATGTTAAATGAATGATTTAAGGCAACTCAATATCGACTGCTAAATGTGTATATACAAGAAAATCGACTTTATACCTGAATATAAGATTGTCGAATTCTTCCAAATGCACTGCCGTTATGGCTTTATGTCAACTTCAGTAAGATGAAGAAGGTAAATTAACTTAATTATGTTAAATTAATGATTTAAAGCAACTCAATATCGACTGCTTAATGTGTATATACAAGAAAATGGACTTTATACCTGAATATAAGATTGTCGAATTCTTCCAAATGCACTGCCGTTATGGCTTTATGTCAACTTCAGTAAGATGAAGAAGGAAAATTAACTTAAAGATGTTAAATTAATGATTTAAAGCAACTCAATATCGACTGCTTAATGTGTATATACAAGAAAATCGACTTTATACCTGAATATAAGATTGTCGAATTCTTCCAAATGCACTGCCGTTATGGCTTTATGTCAACTTCAGTAAGATGAAGAAGGTAAATTAACTTAATTATGTTAAATTAATGATTTAAAGCAACTCAATATCGACTGCTAAATGTGTATATACAAGAAAATCGACTTTATACCTGAATATAAGATTGTCGAATTCTTCCAAATGCACTGCCGTTATGGCTTTATGTCAACTTCAGTAAGATGAAGAAGGTTAATTAACTTAAATATGTTAAATTAATGATTTAAGGCAACTCAATATCGACTGCTAAATGTGTATATACAAGAAAATCGACTTTATACCTGAATATAAGATTGTCGAATTCTTCCAAATGCACTGCCGTTATGGCTTTATGTCAACTTCAGTAAGATGAAAAAGGTAAATTAACTTAAATAGGTTAAACTAATGATTTGAAGCAACTCAATGTCGTTTGCTAAAATGTGTATATACAAGAAAATCGACTTTATACCTTAATATAGGATTATGGAATTCTTCCAAATGCAAATGCCGTTATGGCTTTATGTCAACTTAAGTAAGATGAAGAAGGTAAATTAACTTAAAGATGTTAAATTAATGATTTAAAGCAACTCAATATCGACTGCTTAATGTGTATATACAAGAAAATCGACTTTATACCTGAATATAAGATTGTCGAATTCTTCCAAATGCACTGCCGTTATGGCTTTATGTCAACTTCAGTAAGATGAAGAAGGTAAATTAACTTAATTATGTTAAATTAATGATTTAAAGCAACTCAATATCGACTGCTAAATGTGTATATACAAGAAAATCGACTTTATACCTGAATATAAGATTGTCGAATTCTTCCAAATGCACTGCCGTTATGGCTTTATGTCAACTTCAGTAAGATGAAGAAGGTTAATTAACTTAAATATGTTAAATGTTATAAATGATTTATAAAGCAACTCAATATCGACTGCTAAATGTGTATATACAAGAAAATCGAATTTATACTTGAATATAAGATTGTCGAATTCTTCCAAATGCACTGCCGTTATGGCTTTATGTCAACTTCAGTAAGATGAAGAAGGTAAATTATCTTAAATATGTTAAATAAATGATTTAAAGCAACTCAATATCGAATGCTGAATGTGTATATTCAAGAAAATCGACTTTATACTTGAATATAAGATTGTCGAATTCTTCCAAATACACTGCCGTTATGGCTTTATGTCAACTTCAGTAAGATGAAAAAGGTAAATTAACTTAATTATGTTAAATTAATGATTTAAGGCAATTCAATATCGGCTGCTAAATGTGTATATACAAGAAAATCGACTTTATACCTGAATATAAGATTGTCGAATTCTTCCAAATGCACTGCCGTTATGGCTTTATGTCAACTTCAGTAAGATGAAGAAGGTAAATTAACTTAAAGATGTTAAATTAATGATTTAAAGCAACTCAATATCGACTGCTAAATGTGTATATACAAGAAAATGGACTTTATACCTGAATATAAGATTGTCGAATTCTTCCAAATGCACTGCCGTTATGGCTTTATGTCAACTTCAGTAAGATGAAGAAGGTAAATTAACTTAAAGATGTTAAATTAATGATTTAAGCAACTCAATATCGACTGCTAAATGTGTATATACAAGAAAATGGACTTTATACCTGAATATAAGATTGTCGAATTCTTCCAAATGCACTGCCGTTATGGCTTTATGTCAACTTCAGTAAGATGAAGAAGGTAAATTAACTTAAATATGTTAAATTAATGATTTAAAGCAACTCAATATCGACTGCTAAATGTGTATATACAAGAAAATCGACTTTATACCTGAATATAAGATTGTCGAATTCTTCCAAATGCACTGCCGTTATGGCTTTATGTCAACTTCAGTAAGATGAAGAAGGTAAATTAACTTAAATATGTTAAATTAATGATTTAAAGCAACTCAATATCGACTGCTTAATGTGTATATACAAGAAAATCGACTTTATACCTGAATATAAGATTGTCGAATTCTTCCAAATGCACTGCCGTTATGGCTTTATGTCAACTTCAGTAAGATGAAGAAGGTAAATTAACTTAAATATGTTAAATTAATGATTTAAAGCAACTCAATATCGACTGCTAAATGTGTATATACAAGAAAATCGACTTTATACCTGAATATAAGATTGTCGAATTCTTCCAAATGCACTGCCGTTATGGCTTTATGTCAACTTCAGTAAGATGAAGAAGGTAAATTAACTTAAATATGTTAAATTAATGATTTAAAGCAACTCAATATCGACTGCTAAATGTGTATATACAAGAAAATCGACTTTATACCTGAATATAAGATTGTCGAATTCTTCCAAATGCTCTGCCGTTATGGCTTTATGTCAACTTCAGTAAGATGAAGAAGGTAAATTAACTTAAAGATGTTAAATTAATGATTTCAAGCAACTCAATATCGACTGCTTAATGTGTATATACAAGAAAATCGACTTTTTACCTGAATATAAGATTGTCGAATTCTTCCAAATGCACTGCCGTTATGGCTTTATGTCAACTTCAGTAAGATGAAGAAGGTAAATTAACTTAAATATGTTAAATTAATGATTTAAAGCAACTCAATATCGAATGCTAAATGTATATATACAAGAAAATCGACTTTATACCTGAATATAAGATTGTCGAATTCTTCCAAATGCTCTGCCGTTATGGCTTTATGTCAACTTCAATAAGATGAAGAAGGTAAATTAACTTAATATGTTAAATTAATGATTTAAGGCAATTCAATATCGACTGCTAAATGTGTATATACAAGAAAATCGACTTTATACCTGAATATAAGATTGTCGAATTCTTCCAAATGCACTGCCGTTATGGCTTTATGTCAACTTCAGTAAGATGAAAGAAGGTAAATTAACTTAAATATGTTAAATATGTAATTGATTTAAGGCAATTCAATATCGAATGCTAAATGTAAATATACAAGAAAATCGACTTTATACCATAATATAAGATTGTGGAATTCTTCCAAATGCACTGCCGTTATGGCTTTATGTCCACTTCAGTAAGATGAAAAAGGTAAATTAACTTAATTATGTTAAATTAATGATTTAAGGCAATTCAATATCGGCTGCTAAATGTGTATATACAAGAAAATCGACTTTATACCTGAATATAAGATTGTCGAATTCTTCCAAATGCTCTGCTGTTATGGCTTTATGTCAACTTTTGTAAGATGAAGAAGGTAAATTAACTTAAAGATGTTAAATTAATTATTTCAAGCAACTCAATATCGACTGCTAAATGTGTATATACAAGAAAATCGACTTTTTACCTGAATATAAGATTGTCGAATTCTTCCAAATGCACTGCCGTTATGGCTTTATGTCAACTTCAGTAAGATGAAGAAGGTAAATTAACTTAAATATGTTAAATTAATGATTTAAAGCAACTCAATATCGACTGCTAAATGTGTATATACAAGAAAATCGACTTTATACCTGAATATAAGATTGTCGAATTCTTCCAAATGCACTGCCGTTATGGCTTTATGTCAACTTCAGTAAGATGAAGAAAGTTTGTTATCTTAAATATGTTAAATTAATTATTTGAAGCAATTCAATATCGGCTGCTAAATGTGTATATACAAGAAAATCGACTTTATACCTGAATATAAGATTGTCGAATTCTTCCAAATGCACTGCCGTTATGGCTTTATGTCAACTTCAGTAAGATGAAGAAAGTTTGTTATCTTAAATATGTTAAATAAATGATTTGAAGCAACTCAATATCGAATGCTGAATGTGTATATACAAGAAAATCGACTTTATAACTGAACATAAGATTGTCGAATTCTTCCAAATACACTGCCGTTATGGCTTTATGTCAACTTCAGTAAGATGAAAAAGGTAAATTAACTTAATTATGTTAAATTAATGATTTAAAGCAACTCAATATCGACTGCTAAATGTGTATATACAAGAAAATGGACTTTATACCTTAATATAATATTGTCG
>NW_026090156.1:0-12534 GCF_024586455.1 Bactrocera neohumeralis
ATTTGATGTTAAGGATTTAAAGCAACTCAATATCGACTGCTGAATGTGTATATACAAGAAAATCGTCTTTATACCTGAATATAATATTGTCGATGTCTTCCAAATGCACCGCCGTTATGGCTTTATGTCAACTTGGATAAGATGAAGAAGGCTAATTACCTTAAATATTTGATGTTAATGATTTGAAGCAACTCAATATCGACTGCTGAATGTGTATATACAAGAAAATCGACTTTATACCTGCATATAATATTGTCGATGTCTTCCAAATGCACCGCCGTTATGGCTTTATGTCAACTTGGATAAGATGAAGAAGGCTAATTACCTTAAATATTTGATGTTAATGATTTGAAGTAACTCAATATCGACAGCTGAATGTGTATATACAAGAAAATACACTTTATACCTGAACATAAGATTGTCGAATTCTTCCAAATGCACTGCGGTTATGGCTTTATGTCAACTTCGATAAGATGAAGAAGGCTAATTAACTTAAATATTTGATGTTAATGATTTGAAGCAACTCAATACCGACTGTTAAATGTGTATATACAAGAAAATCGACTTTATACCTGAATATAAGATTGTCGAATTCTTCCAAATGCACTGCCGTTATGGCTTTATGTCAACTTCGATAAGATGAAGAAGGCTAATTAACTTAAATATTTGATGTTAATGATTTGAAGCAACTCAATACCGACTGCTAAATGTGTATATACAAGAAAATCGACTTTATACCTGAATATAAGATTGTCGAATTCTTCCAAATGCACTGCCGTTATGGCTTTATGTCAACTTCGATAAGATGAAGAAGGCTAATTAACTTAAATATTTGATGTTAATGATTTGAAGCAACTCAATATCGACTGCTAAATGTGTATATACAAGAAAATCGACTTTATACCTGAATATAAGATTGTCGAATTCTTCCAAATGCACTGCCGTTATGGCTTTATGTCAACTTCGATAAGATGAAGAAGGCTAATTAACTTAAATATTTGATGTTAATGATTTGAAGCAACTCAATACCGACTGTTAAATGTGTATATACAAGAAAATCGACTTCATATCTGAGTAAAAGATTGCAGAATTCTTCCAAATGCACTGCCGTTATGGCTTTATGTCAACTTCGATAAGATGAAGAAGGCTAATTAACTTAAATATTTGATGTTAATGATTTGAAGCAACTCAATATCGACTGCTAAATGTGTATATACAAGAAAATCGACTTTATACCTGAATATAAGATTGTCGAATTCTTCCAAATGCACTGCCGTTATGGCTTTATGTCAACTTCGATAAGATGAAGAAGGCTAATTAACTTAAATATTTGATGTTAATGATTTGAAGCAACTCAATACCGACTGTTAAATGTGTATATACAAGAAAATCGACTTTATATCTGAATATAAGATTGTCGAGTTCTTCCAAATGTACTGCCGTTATGGCTTTATGTCAACTTCGATAAGATGAAGAAGGCTAATTAACTTAAATATTTGATGTTAATGATTTGAAGCAACTCAATATCGACTGCTAAATGTGTATATACAAGAAAATCGACTTTATACCTGAATATAAGATTGTCGAATTCTTCCAAATGCACTGCCGTTATGGCTTTATGTCAACTTCGATAAGATGAAGAAGGCTAATTAACTTAAATATTTGATGTTAATGATTTGAAGCAACTCAATACCGACTGCTAAATGTGTATATACAAGAAAATCGACTTTATACCTGAATATAAGATTGTCGAATTCTTCCAAATGCACTGCCGTTATGGCTTTATGTCAACTTCGATAAGATGAAGAAGGCTAATTACCTTAAATATTTGATGTTAATGATTTGAAGCAACTCAATACCGACTGTTAAATGTGTATATACAAGAAAATCGACTTTATATCTGAATATAAGATTGTCGAATTCTTCCAAATGCACTGCCGTTATGGCTTTATATCAACTTCGAAAAGATGAAGAAGGCTAATTAACTTAAATATTTGATGTTAATGATTTGAAGCAACTCAATATCGACTGCTAAATGTGTATATACAAGAAAATCGACTTTATACCTGAATATAAGATTGTCGAATTCTTCCAAATGCACTGCCGTTATGGCTTTATGTCAACTTCGATAAGATGAAGAAGGCTAATTACCTTAAATATTTGATGTTAATGATTTGAAGCAACTCAATATCGACTGCTAAATGTGTATATACAAGAAAATCGACTTTATACCTGAATATAAGATTGTCGAATTCTTCCAAATGCACTGCCGTTATGGCTTTATGTCAACTTCGATAAGATGAAGAAGGCTAATTAACTTAAATATTTGATGTTAATGATTTGAAGCAACTCAATACCGACTGTTAAATGTGTATATACAAGAAAATCGACTTTATATCTGAATATAAGATTGTCGAATTCTTCCAAATGCACTGCCGTTATGGCCGTATGTCAACTTCGATAAGATGAAGAAGGCTAATTAACTTAAATATTTGATGTTAATGATTTGAAGCAACTCAATACCGACTGCTAAATGTGTATATACAAGAAAATCGACTTTATACCTGAATATAAGATTGTCGAATTCTTCCAAATGCACTGCCGTTATGGCTTTATGTCAACTTCGATAAGATGAAGAAGGCTAATTAACTTAAATATTTGATGTTAATGATTTGAAACAATCTCAGCACCGACTGCTAAATGTGTATATACAAGAAAATCGACTTTATACCTGAATATAATATTGTCGATGTCTTCCAAATGCACCGCCGTTATGGCTTTATGTCAACTTGGATAAGATGAAGAAGGCTAATTACCTTAAATATTTGATGTTAATGATTTGAAGCAACTCAATATCGACTGCTGAATGTGTATATACAAGAAAATACACTTTATACCTGAATATAAGATTGTCGAATTCTTCCAAATGCACTGCGGTTATGGCTTTATGTCAACTTCGATAAGATGCAGAAGGCTAATTAACTTAAATATTTGATGTTAATGATTTGAAGCAACTCAATACCGACTGTTAAATGTGTATATACAAGAAAATCGACTTTATATCTGAATATAAGATTGTCGAATTCTTCCAAATGCACTGCCGTTATGGCTTTATGTCAACTTCGATAAGATGAAGAAGGCTAATTAACTTAAATATTTGATGTTAATGGTTTGAAACAACTCAATACCGACTGCTAAATGTGTATATACAAGAAAATCGACTTTATACCTGAATATAAGATTGTCGAATTCTTCCAAATGCACTGCCGTTATGGCTTTATGTCAACTTCGATAAGATGAAGAAGGCTAATTAACTTAAATATTTGATGTTAATGATTTGAAGCAACTCAATACCGACTGTTAAATGTGTATATACAAGAAAATCGACTTTATATCTGAATATAAGATTGTCGAATTCTTCCAAATGCACTGCCGTTATGGCTTTATGTCAACTTCGATAAGATGAAGAAGGCTAATTAACTTAAATATTTGATGTTAATGATTTGAAGCAACTCAATATCGACTGCTGAATGTGTATATACAAGAAAATCGTCTTTATACCTGAATATAATATTGTCGATGTCTTCCAAATGCACCGCCGTTATGGCTTTATGTCAACTTCGATAAGATGAAGAAGGCTAATTACCTTAAATATTTGATGTTAATGATTTGAAGCAACTCAATATCGACTGCTGAATGTGTATATACAAGAAAATCGACTTTATACCTGAATATAAGATTGTCGAATTCTTCCAAATGCACTGCCGTTATGGCTTTATGTCAACTTCGATAAGATGAAGAAGGCTAATAAACTTAAATATTTGATGTTAATGATTTGAAGCAACTCAATACCGACTGTTAAATGTGTATATACAAGAAAATCGACTTTATATCTGAATATAAGATTGTCGAATTCTTCCAAATGCACTGCCGTTATGGCTTTATGTCAACTTCGATAAGATGAAGAAGGCTAATTAACTTAAATATTTGATGTTAATGATTTGAAGCAACTCAATATCGACTGCTAAATGTGTATATACAAGAAAATCGACTTTATACCTGAATATAAGATTGTCGAATTCTTCCAAATGCACTGCCGTTATGGCTTTATGTCAACTTCGATAAGATGAAGAAGGCTAATTACCTTAAATATTTGATGTTAATGATTTGAAGCAACTCAATACCGACTGTTAAATGTGTATATACAAGAAAATCGACTTTATATCTGAATATAAGATTGTCAGAATTCTTCCAAATGCACTGCCGTTATGGCTTTATGTCAACTTCGATAAGATGAAGAAGGCTAATTAACTTAAATATTTGATGTTAATGATTTGAAGCAACTCAATATCGACTGCTAAATGTGTATATACAAGAAAATCGACTTTATACCTGAATATAAGATTGTCGAATTCTTCCAAATGCACTGCCGTTATGGCTTTATGTCAACTTCGATAAGATGAAGAAGGCTAATTAACTTAAATATTTGATGTTAATGATTTGAAGCAACTCAATACCGACTGTTAAATGTGTATATACAAGAAAATCGACTTTATATCTGAATATAAGATTGTCGAATTCTTCCAAATGCACTGCCGTTATGGCTTTATGTCAACTTCGATAAGATGAAGAAGGCTAATTAACTTAAATATTTGATGTTAATGATTTGAAGCAACTCAATATCGACTGCTAAATGTGTATATACAAGAAAATCGACTTTATATCTGAATATAAGATTGTCGAATTCTTCCAAATGCACTGCCGTTATGGCTTTATGTCAACTTCGATAAGATGAAGAAGGCTAATTACCTTAAATATTTGATGTTAATGATTTGAAGCAACTCAATACCGACTGCTAAATGTGTATATACAAGAAAATCGACTTTATATCTGAATATAAGATTGTCGAATTCTTCCAAATGCACTGCCGTTATGGCTTTATGTCAACTTCGATAAGATGAAGAAGGCTAATTAACTTAAATATTTGATGTTAATGATTTGAAGCAACTCAATATCGACTGCTAAATGTGTATATACAAGAAAATCGACTTTATATCTGAATATAAGATTGTCGAATTCTTCCAAATGCACTGCCGTTATGGCTTTATGTCAACTTCGATAAGATGAAGAAGGCTAATTAACTTAAATATTTGATGTTAATGATTTGAAGCAACTCGGCAACGAATGCTAAATGTGTATATACAAGAAAATCGACTTTATACCTGAATATAATATTGTCGAATTCTTCCAAATGCACCGCCGTTATGGCTTTATGTCAACTTCAGCAAGATGAAGAAGGCTAATTACCTTAAATATTTGATGTTAATGATTTGAAGCAACTCAATATCGACTGCTAAATGTGTATATACAAGAAAATCGACTTTATACCTGAATATAAGATTGTCGAATTCTTCCAAATGCACTGCCGTTATGGCTTTATGTCAACTTCGATAAGATGAAGAAGGCTAATTAACTTAAATATTTGATGTTAATGATTTGAAGCAACTCAATACCGACTGCTAAATGTGTATATACAAGAAAATCGACTTTATACCTGAATATAAGATTGTCGAATTCTTCCAAATGCACTGCCGTTATGGCTTTATGTCAACTTCGATAAGATGAAGAAGGCTAATTAACTTAAATATTTGATGTTAATGATTTGAAGCAACTCAATACCGACTGTTAAATGTGTATATACAAGAAAATCGACTTTATATCTGAATATAAGATTGTCGAATTCTTCCAAATGCACTGCCGTTATGGCTTTATGTCAACTTCGATAAGATGAAGAAGGCTAATTAACTTAAATATTTGATGTTAATGATTTGAAGCAACTCAATATCGACTGCTAAATGTGTATATACAAGAAAATCGTCTTTATACCTGAATATAAGATTGTCGAATTCTTCCAAATGCACCGCCGTTATGGCTTTATGTCAACTTCGATAAGATGAAGAAGGCTAATTACCTTAAATATTTGATGTTAATGATTTGAAGCAACTCAATACCGACTGTTAAATGTGTATATACAAGAAAATCGACTTTATATCTGAATATAAGATTGTCGAATTCTTCCAAATGCACTGCCGTTATGGCTTTATGTCAACTTCGATAAGATGAAGAAGGCTAATTAACTTAAATATTTGATGTTAATGATTTGAAGCAACTCAATACCGACTGTTAAATGTGTATATACAAGAAAATCGACTTTATACCTGAATATAAGATTGTCGAATTCTTCCAAATGCACTGCCGTTATGGCTTTATGTCAACTTCGATAAGATGAAGAAGGCTAATTAACTTAAATATTTGATGTTAATGATTTGAAGCAACTCAATACCGACTGTTAAATGTGTATATACAAGAAAATCGACTTTATATCTGAATATAAGATTGTCGAGTTCTTCCAAATGCACTGCCGTTATGGCTTTATGTCAACTTCGATAAGATGAAGAAGGCTAATTAACTTAAATATTTGATGTTAATGATTTGAAGCAACTCAATACCGACTGTTAAATGTGTATATACAAGAAAATCGACTTTATATCTGAATATAAGATTGTCGAATTCTTCCAAATGCACTGCCGTTATGGCTTTATGTCAACTTCGATAAGATGAAGAAGGCTAATTAACTTAAATATTTGATGTTAATGATTTGAAGCAACTCAATACCGACTGTTAAATGTGTATATACAAGAAAATCGACTTTATACATGAATATAAGATTGTCGAATTCTTCCAAATGCACTGCCGTTATGGCTTTATGTCAACTTCGATAAGATGAAGAAGGCTAATAAACTTAAATATTTGATGTTAATGATTTGAAGCAACTCAATACCGACTGTTAAATGTGTATATACAAGAAAATCGACTTTATATCTGAATATAAGATTGTCGAATTCTTCCAAATGCACTGCCGTTATGGCTTTATGTCAACTTCGATAAGATGAAGAAGGCTAATTAACTTAAATATTTGATGTTAATGATTTGAAGCAACTCAATACCGACTGTTAAATGTGTATATACAAGAAAATCGACTTTATATCTGAATATAAGATTGTCGAATTTTTCCAAATGCACTGCCGTTATGGCTTTATGTCAACTTCGATAAGATGAAGAAGGCTAATTAACTTAAATATTTGATGTTAATGATTTGAAGCAACTCAATACCGACTGTTAAATGTGTATATACAAGAAAATCGACTTTATATCTGAATATAAGATTGTCGAATTCTTCCAAATGCACTGCCGTTATGGCTTTATGTCAACTTCGATAAGATGAAGAAGGCTAATTAACTTAAATATTTGATGTTAATGATTTGAAGCAACTCAATATCGACTGCTGAATGTGTATATACAAGAAAATCGTCTTTATACCTGAATATAATATTGTCGATGTCTTCCAAATGCACCGCCGTTATGGCTTTATGTCAACTTGGATAAGATGAAGAAGGCTAATTACCTTAAATATTTGATGTTAATGATTTGAAGCAACTCAATATCGACTGCTGAATGTGTATATACAAGAAAATACACTTTATACCTGAACATAAGATTGTCGAATTCTTCCAAATGCACTGCCGTTACGGTTTTATGTCAACTTCGATAAGATGAAGAAGGCTAATTACCTTAAATATTTGATGTTAATGATTTGAAGCAACTCAATATCGACTGCTGAATGTGTATATACAAGAAAATCGGCTTTATGACTGAAGATAAGATTGTCGAATTCTTCCAAATGCACTGCCGTTATGGCTTTATGTCAACTTCGATAAGATGAAGAAGGCTAATTAACTTAAATATTTGATGTTAATGATTTGAAGCAACTCAATACCGACTGCTAAATGTGTATATACAAGAAAATCGACTTTATATCTGAATATAAGATTGTCGAGTTCTTCCAAATGCACTGCCGTTATGGCTTTATGTCAACTTCGATAAGATGAAGAAGGCTAATAAACTTTAATATTTGATGTTAATGATTTGAAGCAACTCAATATCGACTGCTGAATGTGTATATACAAGAAAATCGTCTTTATACCTGAATATAATATTGTCGATGTCTTCCAAATGCACCGCCGTTATGGCTTTATGTCAACTTGGATAAGATGAAGAAGGCTAATTACCTTAAATATTTGATGTTAATGATTTGAAGCAACTCAATATCGACAGCTGAATGTGTATATACAAGAAAATCGACTTTATACCTGAATATAAGATTGTCGAATTCTTCCAAATGCACTGCCGTTATGGCTTTATGTCAACTTCGATAAGATGAAGAAGGCTAATTAACTTAAATATTTGATGTTAATGATTTGAAACAATCTCAGCACCGACTGCTAAATGTGTATATACAAGAAAATCGACTTTATACCTGAATATAATATTGTCGATGTCTTCCAAATGCACCGCCGTTATGGCTTTATGTCAACTTGGATAAGATGAAGAAGGCTAATTACCTTAAATATTTGATGTTAATGATTTGAAGCAACTCAATACCGACTGTTAAATGTGTATATACAAGAAAATCGACTTTATATCTGAATATAAGATTGTCGAATTCTTCCAAATGCACTGCCGTTATGGCTTTATGTCAACTTCGATAAGATGAAGAAGGCTAATTAACTTAAATATTTGATGTTAATGATTTGAAGCAACTCAATACCGACTGCTAAATGTGTATATACAAGAAAATCGACTTTATATCTGAATATAAGATTGTCGAATTCTTCCAAATGCACTGCCGTTATGGCTTTATGTCAACTTCGATAAGATGAAGAAGGCTAATTAACTTAAATATTTGATGTTAATGATTTGAAGCAACTCAATACCGACTGTTAAATGTGTATATACAAGAAAATCGACTTTATACCTGAATATAAGATTGTCGAATTCTTCCAAATGCACTGCCGTTATGGCTTTATGTCAACTTCGATAAGATGAAGAAGGCTAATTAACTTAAATATTTGATGTTAATGATTTGAAGCAACTCAATACCGACTGTTAAATGTGTATATACAAGAAAATCGACTTTATACCTGAATATAAGATTGTCGAATTCTTCCAAATGCACTGCCGTTATGGCTTTATGTGTCAACTAATTAACTAAGATGAACTCAATAACTGCTTAAATGTGTATATACAAGAAAATCGACTTTATATCTGAATATAAGATTAATTCTTCCAAATGCACTGCCGTTATGGCTTTATGTCAACTTAAATATTATTTGATGTTAATGATTTGAAGCAACTCAATATCGACTGTTAAATGTGTATATACAAGAAAATCGACTTTATACCTGAATATAAGATTGTCGAATTCTTCCAAATGCACTGCCGTTATGGCTTTATGTCAACTTCGATAAGATGAAGAAGGCTAATTAACTTAAATATTTGATGTTAATGATTTGAAGCAACTCAATATCGACTGCTGAATGTGTATATACAAGAAAATCGACTTTATACCTGAAGATAAGATTGTCGAATTCTTCCAAATGCACTGCCGTTATGGCTTTATGTCAACTTCGATAAGATGAAGAAGGCTAATTACCTTAAATATTTGATGTTAATGATTTGAAGCAACTCAACAACGACTGCTAAATGTGTATATACAAGAAAATCGACTTTATATCTGAATATAAGATTGTCGAATTCTTCCAAATGCACTGCCGTTATGGCTTTATGTCAACTTCGATAAGATGAAGAAGGCTAATTAACTTAAATATTTGATGTTAATGATTTGAAGCAACTCAATATCGACTGCTGAAATGTGTATATACAAGAAAATCGACTTTATACCTGAATATAAGATTGTCGAATTCTTCCAAATGCACTGCCGTTATGGCTTTATGTCAACTTCGATAAGATGAAGAAGGCTAATTAACTTAAATATTTGATGTTAATGATTTGAAGCAACTCAATACCGACTGCTAAATGTGTATATACAAGAAAATCGACTTTATATCTGAATATAAGATTGTCGAATTCTTCCAAATGCACTGCCGTTATGGCTTTATGTCAACTTCGATAAGATGAAGAAGGCTAATTAACTTAAATATTTGATGTTAATGATTTGAAGCAACTCAATATCGACTGCTAAATGTGTATATACAAGAAAATCGACTTTATATCTGAATATAAGATTGTCGAGTTCTTCCAAATGCACTGCCGTTATGGCTTTATGTCAACTTCGATAAGATGAAGAAGGCTAATTACTTAAATATTTGATGTTAATGATTTGAAGCAACTCAATACCGACTGCTAAATGTGTATATACAAGAAAATCGACTTTATACCTGAATATAAGATTGTCGAATTCTTCCAAATGCACTGCCGTTATGGCTTTATGTCAACTTCGATAAGATGAAGAAGGCTAATTAACTTAAATATTTGATGTTAATGATTTGAAGCAACTCAATACCGACTGTTAAATGTGTATATACAAGAAAATCGACTTTATATCTGAATATAAGATTGTCGAATTCTTCCAAATGCACTGCCGTTATGGCTTTATGTCAACTTCGATAAGATGAAGAAGGCTAATTAACTTAAATATTTGATGTTAATGATTTGAAGCAACTCAATATCGACTGCTAAATGTGTATATACAAGAAAATCGACTTTATACCTGAATATAAGATTGTCGAATTCTTCCAAATGCACTGCCGTTATGGCTTTATGTCAACTTCGATAAGATGAAGAAGGCTAATTAACTTAAATATTTGATGTTAATGATTTGAAGCAACTCAATACCGACTGCTAAATGTGTATATACAAGAAAATCGACTTTATATCTGAATATAAGATTGTCGAATTCTTCCAAATGCACTGCCGTTATGGCTTTATGTCAACTTCGATAAGATGAAGAAGGCTAATTAACTTAAATATTTGATGTTAATGATTTGAAGCAACTCAATACCGACTGTTAAATGTGTATATACAAGAAAACCGACTATATACCTGAATATAAGATTGTCGAATTCTTCCAAATGCACTGCCGTTATGGCTTTATGTCAACTTGGATAAGATGAAGAAGGCTAATTACCTTAAATATTTGATGTTAATGATTTGAAGCAACTCAATATCGACTGCTGAATGTGTATATACAAGAAAATCGACTTTATACCTGAATATAAGATTGT
This sequence comes from Bactrocera neohumeralis, assembly GCF_024586455.1. Lineage (NCBI taxonomy): Eukaryota > Metazoa > Arthropoda > Insecta > Diptera > Tephritidae > Bactrocera > Bactrocera neohumeralis. The sequence continues at coordinate 11,145 of NW_026090156.1, forward strand.
CGAATTCTTCCAAATGCACTGCCGTTATGGCTTTATGTCAACTTCGATAAGATGAAGAAGGCTAATTAACTTAAATATTTGATGTTAATGATTTGAAGCAACTCAATACCGACTGTTAAATGTGTATATACAAGAAAATCGACTTTATATCTGAATATAAGATTGTCGAATTCTTCCAAATGCACTGCCGTTATGGCTTTATGTCAACTTCGATAAGATGCTAATAAACTTTAATATTTGATGTTAATGATTTAAAGCAACTCAATACCGACTGTTAAATGTGTATATACAAGAAAATCGACTATATACCTGAATATAAGATTGTCGAATTCTTCCAAGTGCACTGCCGTTATGGCTTTATGTCAACTTCGATAAGATGAAGAAGGCTAATTAACTTAAATATTTGATGTTAATGATTTGAAGCAACTCAATACCGACTGTTAAATGTGTATATACAAGAAAATCGACTTTATATCTGAATATAAGATTGTCGAATTCTTCCAAATGCACAGCCGTTATGGCTTTATGTCAACTTCGATAAGATGAAGATGGCTAATTACCTTAAATATTTGATGTTAATGATTTGAAGCAACTCAATACCGACTGTTAAATGTGTATATACAAGAAAATCGACTTTATATCTGAATATAAGATTGTCGAATTCTTCCAAATGCACTGCCGTTATGGCTTTATGTCAACTTCGATAAGATGAAGAAGGCTAATAAACTTTAATATTTGATGTTAAGGATTTGAAGCAACTCAATACCGACTGTTAAATGTGTATATACAAGAAAACCGACTATATACCTGAATATAAGATTGTCGAATTCTTCCAAATGCACTGCCGTTATGGCTTTATGTCAACTTCGATAAGATGAAGAAGGCTAATAAACTTTAATATTTGATGTTAATGATTTGAAGCAACTCAATACCGACTGTTAAATGTGTATATACAAGAAAACCGACTATATATCTGAATATAAGATTGTCGAATTCTTCCAAATGCACAGCCGTTATGGCTTTGTGTCAACTTCGATAAGATGAAGATGGCTAATTACCTTAAATATTTGATGTTAATGATTTGAAGAAACTCAATACCGACTGTTAAATGTGTATATACAAGAAAATCGACTTTATATCTGAATATAAGATTGTCGAATTCTTCCAAATGCACTGCCGTTATGGCTTTATGTCAACTTCGATAAGATGAAGAAGGCTAATAAACTTTAATATTTGATGTTAAGGATTTGAAGCAACTCAACACCGACTGCTAAATGTGTATATACAAGAAAATCGTCTTTATACCTGAATATAATATTGTCGATGTCTTCCAAATGCACCGCCGTTATGGCTTTATGTCAACTTGGATAAGATGAAGAAGGCTAATTAC
>NW_026090157.1:0-9127 GCF_024586455.1 Bactrocera neohumeralis
ATTGCTCCAAAGACACTGTCGTTATGGCTATACGACAACTCTATGAAAGCTCCAATAACATCAAAACAGCTAGTTAGCATAAATATGTAAAGTTCATATTTTTACGCAACTTGATAATGATTGCTTAATGTGTATGTACCAAAAAAGCGATTCTACACCTTAATATAAGATTGTGAAATTGATCCAAATACACTGTCGCTATGGCTATACGACAACTCCATGAAAGCTCCAATAACATCAAAACGGCTAATTAAAAGAAATATGTAAAGTTCATATTTTTACGCATCTTGATATCGATTGCTTAATGTATATGTACCAAAAAATTGATTCTACACCTTAATATAAGATTGTGAAATTGATCCAAATACACTGTCGTTATGGCTATACGACAACTCTATGACAACTCCAATAACATCAAAACGTCTAATTAGCATAAATATGTAAAGTTCATATTTTTCCGCATCTTGATATCGATTGCTTAATGTGTATGTACTAAAAAATCGATTCTACACCTTAATATAAGATTATGAAATTGCTCCAAATTCTCTGTCGTTATGACTATACGACAACTCTATGTCAACTCCAGTAACATCAAAACGGCTAATTAGCATAAATATGTAAAGTTCATGTTTTTACGCAACTTGATATCGATTGCTTAATGTGTATGTATCAAAAAATCGATTCTGCACCTTAAGTTAAGATTGTGATGTTGATCCAAATACACTGTCGTAATGCTGCAAACGACAATTCTATGACAACTCAATAACATCCAAACAGCTAATTAGAAAAATATGTAAAGTTCATATTTTACGCATCTTGATATCGATTGCTTAATGTGTACATATGTACAAAAAAATCGATTCTACACCTTAATATAAGATTGTGAAATTACTCCAAATACAAAATGTCAGCATAAACATATGGCTATTTACGACAACTCTATGACAACTCCAATAACATCAAAACGGCTAGTTCACATAAATATATAAAAGTTCATAATTTACGCAACTTGGATATCGTTTCACAATATTATGTACAAAATCGATTCTACACCCAATTTTAGGATTAATTGCTCCAAATACACTGTCGCTAGCTATAGTGACAACTCTACAGACAAATCAATAACATCAAAACTTGGGTAATTAGCAAAAAGGCGTAAGAAAGTTCATATTTATACGCAACTTGATATCGATTGTTAAATGTGAATGTATCAAAAAATCGTTTCTACACCTTAATATAAAATTGTGAAATTGGTCCAAATACACTTTCGCTATGGCTATACGACAACTCTATGACAACTCCAATAACATCAAAACGGCTAATTAACAGAAATATGTAAAGTTCATATTTTTACGCAATTTGATATCGATTGCTTAATGTGTGTGTATCAAAAAATCGATTCTACACCTTAATATAAGATTGTGAAATTGCTCCAAATACACTCTCGCTATGGCTATACGACAACTCTATGAAAGCTCCAATAACATCAAAACGGCTAATTAAGCATAAATATGTAAAGTTCATATTTTTGCATCTTGATATCGATTGCTTAATGTGTATGTACTAAAAAATCGATTCCACACTTTAATATAAGATTGTGATGTTGATCCAAATACACTGTCGTTATGCCTATACGACAACTCTATGGCAACTCCAATAACTGCAAAACGGCTAATTAATAAATATGTAAAGTTCATATTTTTACGCAACTTCATATCGATTGCTTAATGTGTATGTATCGAAAAATCAATTCTACACCTTAATTTAAGATTGTTAAATTGCTCCAAATACACTGTTGCTATGGCTGTACGACAACTCTATGACAACTCCATTAACATCACAACGGCTAGTTAGCAAAAAATGCATAATGTGTATGTATGAAAAAATCGATTCTACACCTTAACTTTAAATTGTGAAATTGCTCCAAAAACACTGTCGTTATGGCTATACGACAACTCTATGCCAACTCCAATAACATCAAAACGGCTAATTAACAGAAATATGTAAAGTTCATATTTTTACGCATCTTGATATCGACTGGTTAATGTGTATGTATCAAAAATCGATTCTACACCTTAATATAATATTGCGAAATTGCTCCAAACACACTGTCGCTATGGCTAGAGGACAACTCTATGACAACTCCAATAACATCAAAACGGCTAATTAACAGAAATATGTAAAGTTCATATTTTTACGCATCTTGATATCGATTGCTTAATGTGTATGTACCAAAAAATCGATTATACACCTTAATATAAGATTGTGAAATTGATCCAAATACACTGTCGCTATGGCTATACGACAACTCCATGACAACTCCAATAACATCAAAACGGCTAATTAATAGAAATATGTAAAGTTCATATTTTTACGCAACCTGATATCGATTGCTTAATGTGTATGTATCAAAAAATCGATTCTACACCTTAACTTAAGATTGTGAAATTGCTCCAAAGACACTGTCGTTATGGCTATACGACAACTCTATGACAACTCCAATAACATCAAAACAGCTAGTTAGCATAAATATGTAAAGTTCATATTTTTACGCAACTTGATAATGATTGCTTAATGTGTATGTACCAAAAAATCGATTCTACACCATAATATAAGATTGTGAAATTGATCCAAATACACTGTCGCTATGGCTATACGACAACTCCATGACAACTCCAATAACATAAAAACGGCTAATTAACAGAAATATGTAAAGTTCATATTTTTACGCATCTTGATATCGATTGCTTAATGTGTATGTACTAAAAAATCGATTCTACACCTTAATAAAAGATTGTGAAATTGATCCAAATACACTGTCGCTATGGCTATACGACAACTCCATGACAACTCCAATAACATCAAAACGGGTATATATCCAAAATATGTAAAGTTCATATTTTTACGCTACTTGATATCGATTGCTTAATGTGTATGTACAAAAATCGATTCTACACCTTAATATAAGATTGTGAAATTGATCCAAATACACTGTCGCTATGGCTATACGAAAACTCTGTGACAACTCCAATAACATCAAAACGGCTAGTTAGCATAAATATCTAAAGTTCATATTTTTACGCGACTTGATAACGACTGCTTAATGTGTATGTATCAAAAAATCGATTCTACACCTTAATTTAAGATTGTGAAATTGCTCCAAAGACACTGTCGTTATGGCTATAGGACAACTCTATGACAACTCCAATAACATCAAAACAACTAGTTAGCATAAATATGTAAAGTTCATATTTTTACGCAACTTGATAATGATTGCTTAATGTGTATGTACCAAAAAATCGATTCTACACCATAATATAAGATTGTGAAATTGATCCAAATACACTGTCGCTATGGCTATTTGAAAACTCTGTGACAACTCCAGTAACATCAAAACGGCTAGTTAGCATAAATATCTAAAGTTCATATTTTTGCGAAACTTGATAACGATTGCTTAATGTGTATGTATCAAAACAAATCGATTCTACACCGTAACTTAAGATTGTGAAATTGCTCCAAAGACACTGTCGTTATGGCTATAGGACAACTCTATGACAACTCCAATAACAGCAAAACAGCTAGTTAGCATAAATATGTAAAGTTCATATTTTTACGCATCTCGATATCGATTGCTTAATGTGTATGTACTAAAAAATCAATTCTACACCTTAATATAAGATTGTGAAATTGATCCAAATACACTGTCGCTATGGCTATACGACAACTCTATGACAACTCCAATAACATCAAAACGGGTAATTAGCAAAAATATGTAAAGTTCATATTTTTACGCATCTTGATATCGATTGCTTAATGTGTATGTACTAAAAAATCGATTCTACACCTTAATATAAGATTGTGAAATTGATCCAAATACACTGTCGCTATGGCTATACGACAACTCCATGACAACTCTAATAACATCAAAACGGCTAGTTAACAAAAATATGTAAAGTTCATATTTTTACGCATCTTGATGTCGATTGCTTAATGTGTATGTACTAAAAAATCGATTCTACACCTTAATAAAAGATTATGAAATTGCTCCAAAGACACCGTCGTTATGGCTATAGGACAACTCTATGACAACTCCAATAACATCAAAACGGCTAGTTAGCATAAATATGTAAAGTTCGTATTTTTACGCAACTTGATAAAGATTGCTTAATGTGTATGTACCAAAAAATCGATTCTACACCTTAATATAAGATTATGAAATTGCTCCAAATACACTGTCGCTATGGCTATACGACAACTCAATGACAACTCCAATAACATCAAAACGGCTAGTTAGCATAAATATGTAAAGTTCATATTTTTGCGCATCTTGGTATCGATTGCTTAATGCGTATGTACCAAAAAATCAAATCTACACCTTAATTTAGGATTGTGAAATTGATCCAAATACACTGTCGCTATGGCTATACGACAACTCCATGACAACTCCTATAACATCAAAACGGCTAATTAAAAGAAATATGTAAAGTTCATATTTTTGCGCAACTTGATATCGATTGCTTAATGTGCATGTACTAAAAAATCGATTCTACACCTTAATATAAGATTGTGAAATTGATCCAAATACACTGTCGCTATGGCTATACGACAACTCCATGACAACTCCAATAACATCAAAACGGCTAATTAACAGAAATATGTAAAGTTCATATTTTTACGCATCTTGATATCGATTGCTTAATGTGTATGTACTAAAAAATCGATTCTACACCTTTATATAAGATTATGAAATTGCTCCAAATACATTGTCGCTATGGCTATAGGACAACTCTATGACAACTCCAATAACATCAAAACGGCTAATTAACATAAATATGTAAAGTTCATATTTTTACGCAACTTGATATCGATTGCTTAATGTGTATGTACCAAAAATCGATTCTACACCTTAATATAAGATTGTGAAATTGCTCCAAATACACTGTCGCTATGGCTATACGAAAACTCTATGACAACTCCAATAACATCAAAACGGCTAGTTAGCATAAATATCTAAAGTTCATATTTTTGCGAAACTTGATAACGATTGCTTAATGTGTATGTATCAAAAAATCGATTCTACACCTTAACTTAAGATTGTGAAATTGCTCCAAAGACACTGTCGTTATGGCTATACGACAACTCTATGACAACTCCAATAACATCAAAACAGCTAGTTAGCATAAATATGTAAAGTTCATATTTTTACGCATCTTGATATCGATTGCTTAATGAGTATGTACCAAAAAATCGATTCTACACCTTAATATAAGATTGTGAAATTGATCCAAATACACTGTCGCTATGGCTATACGACAACTCCATGAAACTCCAATAACATCAAAACGGCTAATTAGCATAAATATGTAAAGTTCATATTTTTACGCAACCTGATATCGATTGCTTAATGTGTATGTACCAAAAAATCGATTCTACACCTTAATATAAGATTGTTAAATTGCTCCAAATACACTGTCGCTATTGCTATACGACAACTCTATGACAACTCCAATAACATCAAAACGGCTAGCTAGCATAAATATGTAAAGTTCATATTTTTACGCAACTTTATATTGATTGCTTAATGTATATGTATCAAAAATCGATTCTACACCTTAATATAAGATTGTGAAATTGATCCAAATACACTGTCGCTATGGCTATACGACAACTCCATGACAACTCCAATAACATCAAAACGGCTAATTAACAGAAATATGTAAAGTTCATATTTTTACGCATCTTGATATCGATTGCTTAATGTGTATGTACTAAAAAATCGATTCTACACCTTAATATAAGATTATGAAATTGCTCCAAATACACTGTCGCTATGGCTATACGACAACTCTGTGACAACTCCAATAACATCAAAACGGCTAGTTAGCATAAATATGTAAAGTTCATATTTTTACGCAACTTGATAAAGATTGCTTAATGTGTATGTACCAAAAAATCGATTCTACACCTTAATATAAGGATTGTGAAATTGATCCAAATACACTGTCGCTATGGCTATACGACAACTCCATGACAACTCCAATAACATCAAAACGGCTAGTTAGCATAAATATGTAAAGTTCATATTTTTACGCAACTTGATATCGATTGCTTAATGTGTATGTACTAAAAAATCGATTCTACACCTTAATATAAGATTGTGAAATTGCTCCAAATACACTGTCGTTATGGCTATACGACAACTCTATGAGAACTCCAATAACATCAAAACGGCTAGTTAGCATAAATATGTAAAGTTCATATTTTTACGCAACTTGATATCGATTGCTTATTGTGTATGTACCAAAAAATCGATTCTACACCTTAATATAAGATTGTGAAATTGATCCAAATACACTGTCGCTATGGCTATACGACAACTCCATGACAACTCCAATAACATCAAAACGGCTAATTAACAGAAATATGTAAAGTTCATATTTTTACGCATCTTGATATCGATTGCTTAATGTGTATGTACTAAAAAATCGATTCTACACCTTAATATAAGATTGTGAAATTGCTCCAAATACACTGTCGCTATGGCTATACGACAACTCTATGACAACTCCAATAACATCAAAACGGCTAGTTAGCATAAATATGTAAAGTTCATAATTTTACGCAACTTGATATCGATTGCTTAATGTGTATGTACCAAAAAATCGATTCTACACCTTAATATAAGATTGTGAAATTGATCCAAATACACTGTCGCTATGGCTATACGACAACTCCATGACAACTCCAATAACATCAAAACGGCTAATTAACAGAAATATGTAAAGTTCATATTTTTACGCATCTTGATATCGATTGCTTAATGTGTATGTACCAAAAAATCGATTCTACACCTTAATATAAGATTGTGAAATTGATCCAAATACACTGTCGCTATGCCTATACGACAACTCCATGACAACTCCAATAACATCAAAACGGCTAATTAACAGAAATATGTAAAGTTCATATTTTTACGCATCTTGATATCGATTGCTTAATGTGTATGTACTAAAAAATCGATTCTACACCTTAATATAAGATTGTGAAATTGCTCCAAATACACTGTCGCTATGGCTATACGACAACTCTATGACAACTCCAATAACATCAAAACGGCTAGTTAGCATAAATATGTAAAGTTCATATTTTTACGCAACTTGATATCGATTGCTTAATGTGTATGTACCAAAAAATCGATTCTACACCTTAATATAAGATTATGAAATTGCTCCAAATACACTGTCGCTATGGCTATACGACAACTCTGTGACAACTCCAATAACATCAAAACGGCTAGTTAGCATAAATATGTAAAGTTCATATTTTTACGCAACTTGATAACGATTGCTTAATGTGTATGTATCAAAAAATCGATTCTACACCGTAACTTAAGATTGTGAAATTGCTCCAAAGACACTGTCGCTATGGCTATAGGACAACTCTATGACAACTCCAATAACATCAAAACAGCGAGTTAGCATAAATATGTAAAGTTCATATTTTTACGCAACTTGACATCGATTGCTTAATGTGTATGTATAAAAAAATCGATTCTACACCTTAATATAAGATTGTGAAATTGATCCAAATACACTGTCGCTATGGCTATACGACAACTCCATGACAACTCCAATAACATCAAAACGGCTAATTAACAGAAATATGTAAAGTTCATATTTTTACGCATCTTGATATCGATTGCTTAATGTGTATGTACTAAAAAATCGATTCTACACCTTAATATAAGATTGTGAAATTGATCCAAATACACTGTCGCTATGGCTATACGACAACTCCATGACAACTCCAATAACATCAAAACGGCTAATTAACAGAAATATGTAAAGTTCATATTTTTACGCATCTTGATATCGATTGCTTAATGTGTATGTATCAAAAAATCGATTCTACACCTTAACTTAAGATTGTGAAATTGCTCCAAAGACACTGTCGTTATGGCTATAGGACAACTCTATGACAACTCCAATAACATCAAAACGGCTAGTTAGCATAAATATGTAAAGTTCATATTTTTACGCAACTTGATATCGATTGCTTAATGTGTATGTACCAAAAAATCGGTTCTACACCTTAATATAAGATTGTGAAATGGCTTCCAAATACACTGTCGCTATGGCTATTTTTACGACAACGATTCTATGTATGTACAAAAATCCAATAACATCAAAACGGCTAGTTAGCATAAATATGTAAAGTTCATATTTTTACGCAACATGATATCGACTGCTTAATGTACATATATGTACCCAAAAATAAATTCTACCACTTAATATAAGATTGTGAAATTGCTCCAAATACACTGTCGCTATGGCTATAGGACAACTCTATGACAACTCCAATAACATCAAAAAGGGTAATTAGAAAAAATATGTAAAGTTCATATTTTTATGCATCTTGATATCGATTGCTTAATGTGTATGTACCAAAAAATCGATTCTACACCTTTATATAAGATTGTGAAATTGATCCAAATACACTGTCGCTATGGCTATACGACAACTCCATGACAACTCCAATAACATCAAAACGGCTAATTAACAGAAATATGTAAAGTTCATATTTTTACGCATCTTGATATCGATTGCTTAATGTGTATGTACTCAAAAATCAATTCTACACCTTAATATAAGATTGTGAAATTGATCCAAATACACTGTCGCTATGGCTATACGACAACTCCATGACAACTCCAATAACATCAAAACGGCTAATTAACAGAAATATGTAAAGTTCATATTTTTACGCATCTTGATATCGATTGCTTAATGTGTATGTACTTAAAAATCGATTCTACACCTTAATATAAGATTGTGTAATTTATCCAAATACACTGTCGCTATGGCTATACGACAACTCCATGACAACTCCAATAACATCAAAACGGCTAATTAACAGAAATATGTAAAGTTCATATTTTTACGCATCTTGATATCGATTGCTTAATGTGTATGTACAAAAAATCGATTCGACACCTTAATATAAGATTGTGAAATTGTTCCAAATACACTGTCGCTATGGCTATACGACAACTCTATGACAACTCCAATAACATCAAACGGAAATATTAAGCATATTTTTTAAAAAGTAAAATTTAATGTTTTAAAAC